>NC_084570.2:2250000-2550000 GCF_033978685.3 Nerophis lumbriciformis | reverse complement strand
TAAGTGTCCCAATACTTTTGTCCAGTGTAGGTGTCCCAATACTTTAGTCCAGTGGTAGTCCTAAGTGTCCCAATACTTTTGTCCAGTTTTAGTCCTAAGTGTCCCAATACATTTGTCTATTGGTAGTCCAAAGTGTCCCAATACCTTTGTCAAGTTGTAGTCCTTAGTGTCCCAATACTTTGGTCCAGTGTAGGTGTCCCAATACTTTTGTCCAGTTGTCATCCTAAGTGTCCCAGTACTTTTGTCCAGTTTTAGTTCTAATTGTCCCAATACGTGTGTCAAGTTTTAGTCCCAAGTGTCCCAATAGTGTTGTCCAGTTTTCGTCCAAAGTGTCCCAATACTTTTGTCCAGTTCTATTCCTAAGTGTCCCAATACTTGTGTCAAGTTTTCGTTTTAAGTGTCCCAATACTTTTGTCAAGTTTTAGTTCTAAGTGTCCCAATACGTGTGTCAAGTTTTAGTCCCAAGTGTCCCAATAGTGTTGTCCAGTTTTCGTCCAAAGTGTCCCAATACTTTTGTCCAGTTTTATTCCTAAATGTCCCAATACTTGTGTCAAGTTTTCGTCCTAAGTGTCCCAATACTTTTGTCAAGTTTTATTTCCAAGTGTCCCAATACTTTTGTCCAATTTTGGTCGTAAGTGTCCCAATACTTTTGTCCAGTTTTAGTCCTAAGTGTCCCAATACTTTTGTCAAGTTGTAGTCCTAAGTGGCCCAATACTTTTGTGCAGTGTAAGTGTCCCAATACTTTTGTCCAGTGTAAGTGTCCCAATACTTTTGTCAAGTGGTAGTCCTAAGTGTCCCAATACTTTTGTCTACGTTTAGTCCGAAGTGTCCCAATACTTTGGTCCAGTGTAGGTGTCCCAATACTTTTGTCCAGTTGTCATCCTAAGTGTCCCAGTACTTTTGTCCAGTTTTAGTTCTAATTGTCCCAATACGTGTGTCAAGTTTTAGTCCCAAGTGTCCCAATAGTGTTGTCCAGTTTTCGTCCAAAGTGTCCCAATACTTTTGTCCAGTTCTATTTCTAAGTGTCCCAATACTTGTGTCAAGTTTTCGTTTTAAGTGTCCCAATACTTTTGTCAAGTTTTAGTTCTAAGTGTCCCAATACGTGTGTCAAGTTTTAGTCCCAAGTGTCCCAATAGTGTTGTCCAGTTTTCGTCCAAAGTGTCCCAATACTTTTGTCCAGTTCTATTCCTAAGTGTCCCAATACTTGTGTCAAGTTTTCGTCCTAAGTGTCCCAATACTTTTGTCCAGTTTTATTTCCAAGTGTCCCAATACTTTTGTCCAGTTTTCGTCATAAGTGTCCCAATACTTTTGTCCAGTTTTCGTCATAAGTGTCCCAATACTTTTGTCCAGTTTTGGTCGTAAGTGTCCCAATACTTTTGTCAAGTTGTAGTCCTAAGTGGCCCAATACTTTTGTGCAGTGTAAGTGTCCCAATACTTTTGTCCAGTGTAAGTGTCCCAATACTTTTGTCAAGTGGTAGTCCTAAGTGTCCCAATACTTTTGTCTACGTTTAGTCCGAAGTGTCCCAATACTTTTGATCAGTGGTATTCCTAAGTGTCCCAATACTTTTGTCAAGTTGTAGTCCTAAGTGTCCCAATACTTTTGTCCAGTGTAAGTGTCCCAATACTTTCGTCCAGTTTTTGTCTTAAGTGTCCCAATACATTTGTCTATTGGTAGTCCAAAGTGTCCCAATACCTTTGTCAAGTTGTAGTCCTTAGTGTCCCAATACTTTGGTCCAGTGTAGGTGTCCCAATACCTTTGTCCAGTTGTCATCCTAAGTGTCCCAGTACTTTTGTCCAGTTTTAGTTCTAATTGTCCCAATACGTGTGTCAAGTTTTAGTCCCAAGTGTCCCAATAGTGTTGTCCAGTTTTCGTCCAAAGTGTCCCAATACTTGTGTCAAGTTTTCGTTTTAAGTGTCCCAATACTTTTGTCAAGTTTTAGTTCTAAGTGTCCCAATACGTGTGTCAAGTTTTAGTCCCAAGTGTCCCAATAGTGTTGTCCAGTTTTCGTCCAAAGTGTCCCAATACTTTTGTCCAGTTTTATTCCTAAATGTCCCAATACTTGTGTCAAGTTTTCGTCCTAAGTGTCCCAATACTTTTGTCAAGTTTTATGTCCAAGTGTCCCAATACTTTTGTCCAGTTTTCGTCATAAGTGTCCCAATACTTTTGTCCAGTTTTGGTCGTAAGTGTCCCAATACTTTTGTCCAGTTTTAGTCCTAAGTGTCCCAATACTTTTGTCAAGTTGTAGTCCTAAGTGGCCCAATACTTTTGTGCAGTGTAAGTGTCCCAATACTTTTGTCCAGTGTAAGTGTCCCAATACTTTTGTCAAGTGGTAGTCCTAAGTGTCCCAATACTTTTGTCTACGTTTAGTCCGAAGTGTCCCAATACTTTTGATCAGTGGTATTCCTAACTGTCCCAATACTTTTGTCAAGTTGTAGTCCTAAGTGTCCCAATACTTTTGTCCAGTGTAAGTGTCCCAATACATTTGTCCAGTTTTCGTCATAAGTGTCCCAATACTTTTGTCCAGTGGTAGTCATACGTGTCCCAATAGTTTTGTCAAGTTGTAGTCCCAAGTGTCCCAATACTTTTGTCCAGTTTTCGTCATAAGTGTCCCAATACTTTTGTCCAGTGGTAGTCATACGTGTCCCAATAGTTTTGTCAAGTTGTAGTCCCAAGTGTCCCAATACTTTTGTCAAGTTGTAGTCCCAAGTGTCCCAATACTTTTGTCCAGTTTTCGTCCTAAGTGTCCCAATACTTTTGTCCAGTGGTAGTCCTAAGTGTCCCAATACTTTTGTCTACTTTTAGTCCGAAGTGTCCCAAGACTTTTGTCCAGTTTTCGTCCTAAGTGTCCCAATACTTTTGTCCAGTGGTAGTCCTAAGTGTCCCAATACTTTTGTCTACTTTTAGTCCGAAGTGTCCCAAGACTTTTGTCTAGTGTACCTACCTTGTCTGCATTGTGTGGGCACGTTGGTGCTTCCTGCTTTTAAGCAGCCATCTTGAAAAAACAGCAGCGCAGCAGCATCAGCGCAGCGGTTCTTTGAAGGGTTGTAAAATCAAAACCGGAGCAATTATCAAAACTCTTTCGTCAACTTTTAATCAGAAGGGTTCAATCTCTCTCCTGTGCTAGTTTGAAGCCGACACGACAAACGCGCTCAGAGGAGATAATGTTTGAAAAAAGTGACCGGTTTTTACAAAACTGTTGTTTTGAAGGGGGAATTGCAAACGTCCTGTTGATTTTTGCTGGGGGTTAACAATTTATGAAATGTAGGTCTAAGTGGGACCTGCATAGAGGTTTTTGTTTCATGTCTCTACGACATTCCTACTGGAAGTTACAGGCAGTTTTGTCTGTGTTTTCTTCCTAGGAGCAGTTTTGTCTGTGTTTTATTCCTAGGGGGCGCAATTTTGAGTTTTGGGGTTTGCTTTTTTTATTAGATCGCAATTTTTGCCAGTCCTGATGTATGTGTCCAGTTTGGTGAGTTTTGAAGCATGTTAAGGGGGTCAAATTACAGATCAAAGAGGCAAAGGTGACTGTTTTTACAAAACTTTTGTTTTGAAGGGGGAATTGCAAACTTCATGCTGATTTTTGCTGAAGAAAATTGGTGTACAAAATAGGTCTAAGTGAGACCTACATAGCGGTTTTTCTTTCATGTCTCTACAACATTCGTACTGGAAGTTGCAGACAGTTTTGTCTGTTTTCTTCCTAGGGGGCACTAGAGAGCAATTTTGAGTTTTAAAGTTTGGTTTTTTGAGTCAATGGCAATTTTTGCCAGTCCTGATGTGTGTGTCGAATTTGGTGAGTTTTGAAGCATGTTAATGGGGGTCTAATTACAGCTCAAAGAGGCAGCGGAATAATAATAATAAAACCTTACAATTACAATAGAGTCCTCTGTCCCAAAGGGACATTGTGGTCCCTAATTAAAGCTGCAATCAGCGATGGACGGGACCAACTTTGACGGCACATACAATCCCAACCGGAGCAGTAATTAAAACTATTTTGTCAAATTTTAATCAGAAGGGTTCAATCTCTCTCCTGTGCTAGTTTGAAGCCGACACGACAAACGCGCGCAGAGGAGATAATGTTTGAAAAAAGGTGACCGGTTTTTACAAAACTTTTGTTTTGAAGGGGGAATAGCAAACTTCCTGTTGATTTTTGCTGGGGGTTGTCAATTTATGAAATGTAGGTCTCAGTGAGACCTACATAGAGGTTGTTGTTTCATGCCTGTACAACATTCCTACTGGAAGTTACAGGCAGTTTTGTCTGTGTTTTCTTCCTAGGATCAGTTTTGTCTGTGTTTTATTCCTAGGGGGCGCTAGAGCGCAATTTTGAGTTTTGGGGTTTGCTTTTTTTATTAGATCGCAATTTTCGCCAGTCCTGATGTGTGTGTCCAGTTTGGTGATTTTCGAAGCATGTTAAGGGGGTCAAATTACAGATCAAAGAGGCAAAGGTGACTGTTTTTACAAACTTTTGTTTTGAAGGGGGATTTGCAAACTTCCTGTTGATTTTTGCTGAAGAAAATTGATGTATGAAATTTAGGTCTAAGTGAGACCTCCATAGAGGTTTTTGTTTCATGTCTCTACGACATTCGTACTGGAAGATACAGGCAGTTTTGTCTGTGTATTCTTCCTAGGGGGCGCTAGAGCGCAATTTTGAGTTTTAAAGTTTGTTTTTTTAATTTGATGGCAATTTTCGCCAGTCCTGATGTGTGTGTTAAATATGGTGAGTTTTGAAGCATGTTAAGGGGGTCAAATTACAGCTCAAAGAGGCGGCGGAATAATAATAATAAAACCTTACAATTACAATAGGGTCGTCTGTCCCAAAGGGACATTGCGGTCCCTAATTAACTAACCTCAATGAACCTAAAAATACCTTAAAATAAGTATATTCTCACTAATAACAAGTGCACTTTTCTTGGTAGAAAAAAAAGAGCCTTCCGCCCGATTGTAGCTGCTTGCTGCTTGCTGTCATGTCAATTCTTGGTGGTCCATGGAACCCGGAGGGGGGATAACCTCCACAATGATCCCGTAATGACTTGGTATCGGATTGATACCCAAATGTGTGGTATCATCCAAAACTAATGTAAAGCATCCAAACAACAGAAGAATAAGTGATTATTACATTTTAACAGAAGTGTAGATAGAACATGTTAAAAGAGAAAGTAAGCAGATATTTACAGCAAATGAACAAGTAGATTAATAATCCATTTCTACCACTTGTCCTTAATAATTTTGACAAAATAATTGAATGGAAAATGACACAATATGTTACTGCATATGTCAGCAGTTAAATTAGGAGCCTTTGTTTGTTTACTTACTAATATCACTATTTTGTTTAAGGACAAACTTGCAATAAAAAAGATATGTTTAATGTACCCTAAGAGTTTTGGTTAAGATAAAGCCAATAATGCAATTTTTTGTGGTCCCCTTTATTTAGAAAAGTATCGAAAAATATTGAAATAATTTTGGTACCGGTACCAAAATATTGGTATCGGGCAGTGACGTGCGGTGAGGTTGATGGCTGGTGAGGCACTGACTTCATCACAGTCAGATTTACAAACATATGAACCCTAAAGAGTATCTTATTCACCATTTGATTGGCAGCAGTTAACGGGTTATGTTTAAAAGCTCATACCAGCATTCTTCCCTGCTTGGCACTCAGCATCAAGGGTTGGAATTGAGGGTTAAATCACCAAAAATTATTTCCAGGCGTGGCGCCGCTGCTGCCCACTGCTCCCCTCACCTCCCAGGGGGTGAACAAGGGGATGGGTCAAATACAGACGACAAATGTCTTTACACCTAGTGTGTGTGTGACAATCATTGGTACTTTAACTTAACTTTAACTTTACACATACAAACTGTAGCACACAAAAAAGCACATTTAATAAAAAAAACGTTATTATGGTCTTACCTTTACTTACAAATTAAGTCCATGCGCCGCAACTAAAGCCCTCACTTAAACTTTCCATGTGCAAAATTTAATCTATTTAAAAAAGTGTAACCGAGGGTTTAAAAATGTGGCCTATACTGTATGAAACTACAAAATAACAAACATGGAGGCTCCAGTTTACACGAGGACCATTTTATTTACCTTCTTTCAAAAACTTCCGCTCCACCCCATGTCATCACTTCCGCTCTTAGCGCCTTCAAAATAAGAGCTCAAGGCATATACTGTATAACAGCGCATAACAGGAACTTAACATCACAAAGAGGAAAGCCCATGAAAATAGGTTACAAAAGTTATCTAATAAGAAGCCAAAAATTGCAAAAACAATAATGTTCGTGTTGGAGGAGTTGTGAATTAGATACACCTGCAGTCTGCAGGTGTACCTAATGTTGTGGCCCTGCAGTCATTCACAACTCCTCCAACACAAACATTATTGTTTTTGCACTTTTTGGCTTCTTATGAAATAACTTTTTTAAATAGATTCAATCTTGCACGTGGAAAGTGTAAGTGTGGGCTTTAGTTGATATAACAATTCTACGGCGGGGGTGCAGGAGGCGGGGCTACTGGAGCCTCAGCCAGTTCGTCTTTTGCAGCCGTTTTATGATCGCTCAGCACAAGAAATACGTTACACACATACAGTTGTTGACAAAATACACTGTACATTATATACCTCAGCTAACTAAACTATGGAAATGTATAATATAATTCATATAGCAATACGGTCTCACTGCACAGCAGGCCAGCAGTTAGCCGAGTCCGGAATCCATGTTGAGGCACTGAGTGACGTGCCTCAACTGGCTGCTGTTCACCACACCGTCTCTTCTCAGTATTTGAACGGCAAATGCGAAAATTCAGCGATTTTGAATACAAATAATCTAAAACTGGTGAAGTTAAATGGAAAATAACTTTATAGTATAATCACTGGATACATATAACAATTTAATTTTTTTTTTTTCTTTTAACATTTTTTTTCGGGGCCTCACCTGCCTCTAGTGACTGCACGTCACTGGTATCGGGACAACACTACTTCCAACTATGGTGCTCATGCCTTTATGTTCTCATTAACCCACGTTGTCTTTTGTCTTTCTGCTCCCCCTCTATCTTGATTACATCGTCACACGGTTAAAACGCGTCTATTCACAAAGTCCCAATATCTGATGGGATCATCAGCGCTGGAAATGGGCCGCTAAGATGAGCAAACCGACGTTGCAAGGAAAGAGGCCGTAAAATTGAAAAACAAGCTTGTGTCCCGTAGGATGAGACAACCAAGCGAATCAGCTAATCCTCCTCTAAGAGGAACAGACAGCCAGAGGATGCCGGAATAAGACTTAAATGTTGTTTGATTGCTGTTCCTCTTAAAAAAAGGTGACTCTCTTGATTGTTCAAAGAATGTCCTATAGCGGTGCAAACACAAGCACAAACACGATGGAATAAAAGAACCCCGCTGGGGACGTAACAATAGCTGAGAAAGAGGGCTTTTGTGAAGATAATGAACCCACGGGCGGAAGGGAGGAGAGGGAAGAGTACAGAGAGAGGCTCTCAGGTGTAGTGTGTGTCTTGGAGATGCTTGGAGGGGATGATTGTTTAGAGATGGCCACCAGGGAGGAGCAGACATTCCATGAAGAGAAGAAGATGCAGCTCATGGTGACCTCCACCAAGCACAAAGACGTGAGGGTGAAATGTGTTGTTTAAATTGTGATTTATTTATTATTTCAATCAATCAATCAATCAATGTTCAGTTACATAGCCCTAAATCACAAGTGTCTCAAAGGGCTGCACAAGCCACAACGACATCCTCGGTCCAGATCCCACATCAGGTGAAGGAAAAAGTCACAACCCAGTGGGACGTTGATGTGAATGACTATGAGAAACTTGGAAAGGACCGCAGATGTGGGTAACCCCCGTCTCTAGGGGAGACCGGATGCAATTGACGTCGAGTGAGTCTGACATAATATTGTGAAAGTCCAGTCCATAGTGGATCTAACATAATAGTGAGAGTCCAGTCCATAGTGGGGCCAGCAGGAGACCATCCCGAGCAGAGACGGGTCAGCAGCGCAGAGATGTCCTCAACCAATGCACAGGCGAGCAGTCCACCCCGAGTCCCGACTCTGGACAGCCAGCACTTCATCCATGGCCACCGGACCTGTGCCGCCCCCTCCACAAGGGAGAGGGGCGCAGAGGAGAAAAGAAAAGAAACGGCAGATCAACTGGTCTAAAAAGGGGGTCTATTTAAAGGCTAGAGTATACAAATGAGTTTTAAGATGGGACTTAAATGCTTCTACTGAGGTAGCATCTCTAACTGTTACCGGGAGGGCATTCCAGAGTACTGGTGCTCGAATAGAAAACGCTCTGTAGCCCGCAGACTTTTTTTGGGCTCTGGGAATCACTAATAAGCCGGAGTTCTTTGAACGCAGATTTCTTGCCGGGACTTTTGGTACAATACAATCGGCAAGATAGGATGGAGCTAGACCGTGTAGTATTTTATACGTAAGTAGTAAAACCTTAAAGTCACATATTAAGTGCACAGGAAGCCAGTATTTGTGTAACACTTTAGTATGGGGAACACATATCCATCATAATTACTTGCTTATTAAAACGCAAATCAGTAACATATTTGCTCTTAATTAGTCATTATTAGTGGCCTAGAGGTTAGAGTGTCTGCCCTGAGGTCGTGAGTTCAAACCCTGGCCAAGTCATACCAAAGACTTTAAAAATGGGATCCATTACCTCCCTGCTTGGCACTCAGCATCAAGGGTTAGAATTGATGATTCTCAGGCTTGGCCACCGCTGCTGCTCATTGCTCACTGCTGGTTTGTCCCACTCCTTCTCAACTACTGATCAAATGTATTTTTATTCCATTAAAATATACCCAAAAGCAAGATAAGTGACATTTTTTACAAGAATTGCCATGTATGGTTATAGTTGTCATGACCCGGGTGCACGTCAGTGCGCATTCATCTGTGCGCGACGCTTGGCGCAACTCCAAGAGCGTGCCAGGTGCGTGCCAGTCCGGCTGAAGCAAGCAGCTGCAATCAATGGCCAGCAATCAACACACCTGTCGCTGATGAGAAGACCTGCCTTTTTAAGCCAGCACAACTTGCTATCCTGTGCCAATACGTAACAACATGTTCCCGTGCAGTAAACAACTCGTATCTAGTTCTATGTTTTCTCCTCTGCCGTGTTCACTTGTCTCGTGTTTTCCTTGTCGTCATACAGCAGCATTCTTCCATTCCCGCGTCATGAGCTGTGTGTCTCGTCTCCCCGTATTCCCTCTGGTTCTCTGGCTGCTTCTTGGATCTCGACCTCCCGCCTGGACACGGACCTCCGACGCCTCTCTATTGCCCCCAACTTCCTGCTTGTTCTCTGGACCTACGAGCCTGTCCTGCCCCTCGCTCAACACTACCGGTAACACTCAGCAGTTAATTCCTACATATAGTGGCACACCATACACTTTTGGATTCGTCACACTCCATTGCCTTGTTTAATAATATTATTTTCTTATTTATATATATTACATATATATAAATAAACATAGAATTAAACGACGTCCCTGTTGTCTGTGCCGTCTTCTTCCCCTGTACAAACCGTAACAATAGTAGTCCCATGCAGCATGCTCAAATATTTTCATGTACATACGATGTGCGATTGTCAAAAATGTTAATGACATTACCACATGTCCCGGCAAGAAATCTGCGTTCAAAGAACTCTGGCTTATTAGTGATTCCCAGAGCCCAAAAAAAGTCTGCGGGCTATAGAGCGTTTTCTATTGGGGCTCCAGTACTATGGAATGCCCTCCCGGTAACAGTTAGAGATGCTACCTCAGTAGAAGCATTTAAGTACCATCTTAAAACTCATTTGTATACTCTAGCCTTTAAATAGACCCCTTTTTTAGACCAGTTGATCTGCCGTTTATTTTATTTTCTCCTCTACCCCCCTCTCCCTTGTGGAGGGGCGGGGTGGGACACAGGTCCGGTGGCCATGGATGAAATGCTGGCTGTTCAGAATCGGGACCCGGGGTGGACCGCTCGCCTGTGCATCGGTTGGGGACATCTCTGCGCTGCTGAACCGTCTCCGCTTGGGATGGTCTCCTGCTGGCCCCACTATGGACTGGACTCTCATTATTATGTTAGATCCACTACGGACTGGACTTTCACAATATTATGTCAGACCCACTCGAAGCCCATTGCATCCGGTAATTTAGGCAAACGAGGGATGAGGGAAAGGCTTTGTCGGCTGGAGTGGAGGTGTCTGGCAGGCAGGCAGGCTTAGAGGAGGTAGGCACTGGAGGCAGAGGAAAACAATGGTGAGTCGAGGAACAAGATACCAGGGGCAAAAGGCACAAACGAAAGATCAACAAGATCATCAAAATACTACGAGAACTGGCGAGAAGTGCTACCACTTGGAGAGCTGTGAAACGATCTGGCAGCGTTGTGTGAGGAGACCAGGGCTTTTGTGGAGTGGAGGTGATTAGCCGATGGCAGGCAGGTGAGTGAGCTGATCAGCGCCAGGTGTGCCAGACTGGGAAGCCAGGAACCCAAACTTCGCCCACACATTACCACACCCAGACAGACAAGACAGACGCACAAGACACTGCAGGGACTGTGACAGTGCACAAGCCACAACGACATCCTCAGCTCAGATCCCACATCAGGACAAGAAAAAACTCAACCCAATGGGATGACAATGAGAAACCTTTGAGGGGACCGCAGATGTGGCGACCTGTGCAATGGACGTCGAGTGGATCTAGCATAATATTGTGAGAGTCCAGCCCATAGTGGATCTAACATAATAGCCTTACAGTGTTGTGCTATAAAACCACATCACCAACAAACGCAAACACAATATTCGTCATGATCTGGGGTCCGGATCATGTTTTTGTTATTTTCTATTAGCTTTGGACTTTTTTGTGACATCTCTGAGTTTGGTTTGGTTACCATGGTTACTTGTTATTTCCACCATGGCTCTGATTAGTGTTCGCCCGCTCACCTGCTTTGCGAGCACTAATCAGGGGCATTATTTAAGCCTGCTTTTGCCAGTCAGTCGGCTGGCGTCATTCTGCCACGAGGGGGTTTTGCGGCTCATTGCGGGGTCGTTCTCCCGAGAATGCAGAACGGACAACTCCGGACGACAGCGTGAGGTAGGAGATGATTTTAATCTTCTCAATAAATCTTGGCAGGGCATGAGGTAAACAAACATAAACTATGGCATGGAACAAACACAAAACGGTTTCATGCCACAGTTTTGTGTTTGTTCCATGCCATAGTTTATGCTGTTTTGCTTCATGCCACAGTTTCCTGTTTGCTCCACGCCATAGTTTATGTTTGTTTACCTCATGCCCTGCCAAGATTTCTTGAGAAGATTAAAATCATCTCCTACCTCACGCTGTTGTCCGGAGTTGTCCGTTCGGGAGAACGACCCCGCAGTGTGCCGCAAAACCCCCTCGTGACAATATTGTCCTTTTACCCGGTGTCCAGGACACACACCCATACACACGTGCAGCGCATAATTCAATTTCTAATCCATTTCTGTAGTTTTCTTCAAGTGGTCTCTTCAGGTAAATAACTGAATTGGCTGATGGCGTCCATCAAGGATGTCTGCTGAGTACAGTGCTCTGCCGAGAAGAGGAGAGGAGGGGCCTCGGCTGGACGACTTCTCTCTGGACCTCTTGTCTAACCGGTCTTCCTCGCTTTCTTCATCACCTCTGCCCACGCATGCACGCACTCATATGCACATAGAGCTCCTCCAGGAAGCAATCAAGCTCTTGTGGAAAGGTTGGAGTAGTTCACAGCCGCACCGCTCTCTAAGTGGTTATTTGAGTCACGAGGTCATGTCTTAGCCGCCTCCCCCTCTTGGCCTTAATCATCCTCCATTACCTGGCTTCTGAGTGTCTCCTTGTGTGTGTGTGTGTGTGTGTGTTTGGTTGTGCATTTAAGTAATCGCGAACGTGCCATGTATGTGTTTGTGTCCGTCCCTGCAAACAAACACTCGTACTTTGCATGGGTCTGTGCATGAGAGGAGCTTCTTCACAAACTGCGAGGGGGGGAATACGAAGGTGGGGTGGCGGGCGCGTTGACGGGGAGGAAGGGCACCAAAAGGTGAAAGGGGGCGTGATGGAGGGATGAGAGGGAAAAGGAGGGCTCAAAAGAGAGTGCTTGAGTAGTAAGAGCCTGGTAATTATGCAAGTTCCTTGCCTGTCTCTTTGCACTTTCAATGAGTCTGTGAATGATAGTGCTTCTTACTTATTGGTGGTTTGCATTGTATGACACATTTTGCTCAAATAAAATTCGGTAACACTTTAGTATGGGGAACATATTCACCATTAATTAGTTGCTTATTAACATGCAAATTAGTAACATATTGGCTCTTAATTAGTCATTATTAAGTTCTTATTAATGCTTTATTCTGCATGGCCTCAGTAGAAGCATTTAAGTCCCATCCTAAAACTCGTTTGTATACTCTAGCCATTAAATAGACCCCCTTTTTAGACCAGTTGATCTGCCGTTTCTTTTCTTTTTCCCTCTGCCCCCCCTCTCCCTTGTGGACACAGGTCCGGTGGCCATGGATGAAGTGCTGGCTGTCCAAAGTCAGGACCCGGGGTGCATCGGGTTGTTCTGGTTCACTAGGGCCATTCTAAACTACAAACCCCGTTTCCATATGTGTTGGGAAATTGTGTTAGATATAAATATAAACGGAATACAATGATTTGCAAATCCTTTTCAATCCATATTCAATTGACTACAAAGACAAGATATTTGATGTTCAAACTCATAAACTTTATTTTTTTTTTTTGCAAATAATAATGAACTTAGAATTTCATGGCTGCAACACGTGCCAAAGTAGTTGGGAAAGGGCATGTTCACCACTGTGTTACATGGCCTTTCCTTTTAACAACACTCAGTAAACGTTTGGGAACTGAGGAGACACATTTTTTAAGCATTTCAGGTGGAATTCTTTCCCATTCTTGCTTGATGTACAGCTTAAGTTGTTCAACAGTCCGGGGGTCTCCGTTGTGGTATTTTAGGCTTCATAATGTGCCACATATTTTCAATGGGAGACAGGTCTGGACTACAGGCAGGCCAGTCTAGTACCCACACTCTTTTACTATGAAGCCACGTTGATGCAACACGTGGCTTGGCATTGTCTTGCTGAAATAAGCAGGGGCGTCCATGGTAACGTTGCTTGGATGGCAACATATGTTGCTCCAAAACCTGTATGTACCTTTCAGCATTAATGGCACCTTCACAGATGTGTAAGTTACCCATGTCTTGGGCACTAATACACCCCCATACCATCACAGATGCTGGCTTTTCAACTTTGCGCCTATAACAATCCGGATGGTTCTTTTACTCTTTGGTCCAGAGGACATGACGTCCACAGTTTCCAAAAACAATTTGAAATGTGGACTCGTCAGACCACAGAACACTTTTCCACTTTGTATCAGTCCATCTTAGATGAGCTCAGGCCCAGCGAAGCCAACGGCGTTTCTGGGTGTTGTTGATAAACGGTTTTAACTTGCACTTACAGATGTAGCGACCAACTGTAGTCACTGACAGTGGTTTTTTGAAGTGTTCCTGAGCCCATGTAGTGATATCCTTTACACACTGATGTCGCTTGTTGATGAAGTACAGCCTGAGGGATTGAAGGTCGCAGGCTTAGCTGCTTACGTGCAGTGATTTCTCCAGATACTCTGAACCCTTTGATGATATTACGGACCGTGGATGGTGAAATCTCTAAATTCCTTGCAATAGCTGGTTGAGAATGGTTTTTCTTAAACTGTTCAAGAATTTGCTCACGCATTTGTTGACAAAGTGGTGACCCTCGCCCCATCCTTGTTTGTGAACGACTGAGCATTTCATGGAATCTACTTTTATACCCAATCATGGCACCCACCTTTTCCCAATTTGCCTGTTCACCTGTGGGATGTTCCAAATAAGTGTTTGATGAGCATTCCTCAACTTTATCAGTATTTATTGCCACCTTTCCCAACTTCTTTGTCACGTGTTGCTGGCATCACATTCTAAAGTTAATGATTATTTGCAAAAAAAAAAAGTGTTTATCTGTTTGAACATCCAAAATGTTGTCTTTGTAGCATAATCAACTGAAAAAGGTTGAAAATGATTTGCAAATCATTGTATTCCGTTTATATTTACAACTAACACAATTTCCCAACTCTTATGGAAACGGGGTTTGTATATAGGGTCAATCTATTGTACATTTGACCATATTCATGTATTTAAACTGGAAGATTGAAAGTAAACAACAATCAGAAGGAGCAGTCGTTATACTCTGTAGTTGTCATGTGACTAAGCCTCTCCATCATCAAACTGATGTTGGGGCCCTTCAAGGCCGCGGCGACCCTAATGATGTATTGGCGAGGCAGCGGCCATGCCCTTGTCAAAGCAGGACCACTTCACACGGGGATTGATGGAAGGACGTAGGAGTAAGAAAGGAGTGGAAAATGTGATGGATCGAAGAGGCGTTGAAAGCGAGAGATGCCATGAATGATGGACAAGTAGACCAGATCACGGGGAGCCAGCCGGCGTTGGACGACGCCATGCCGCGAGTGGCCACTGTGGCCACGGACCCTCTTGTTCCCAGAAGCTGATGTTTATGTTTTACCATATGGTTGAAGGAGACTCTGTGTTTCATGGGGGACAGGCGACTAAACCTGGCTTCCTCTGGTGATAAATTAACGTTTGATTCACAGCAGGGGTGACGAAAGAACCTCTCATCCGTCTCTCGCCAGTTCTTAATCTCCTCTAACCTGCGGGGTGCATCTCTTTGACAAAGGGCTAAAAAAATATGGAAGTCAAAAGGTGGGAAAACCCCAGAGTGGACGCACATCTTGCATCCAAAGGCCTCCGTGCTTGGTGGTGTTGTTCAAGATTGCCATTACAACCCAACTCTCTCGTTTGAATCACACATTAAGAGTGTTACTAAAACGGCCTTCTTTCATCTCCGTAATATCGCTAAAATTCGTTCTATTTTATCCACTAGCGACGCTGAGATCATTATTCATGCGTTCGTTACGTCTCGTCTCGACTACTGTAACGTATTATTTTCGGGTCTCCCTATGTCTAGCATTAAAAAATTACAGTTGGTACAAAATGCGGCTGCTAGACTTTTGACAAGAACAAGAAAGTTTGATCATATTACGCCTATACTGTATATACCTTTATATACATATATATATATACCTATACTGGCTCACCTGCACTGGCTTCCTGTGCACTTAAGATGTGACTTTAAGGTTTTACTACTTACGTATAAAATACTACACGGTCTAGCTCCGTCCTATCTTGTCGATTGCATTGTACCATATGTCCCGGCAAGAAATCTGCGTTCAAAGAACTCCGGCTTATTAGTGATTCCCAGAGCCCAAAAAAAGTCTGCGGGCTATAGAGCGTTTTCTATTGGGGCTCCAGTACTATGGAATGCCCTCCCGGTAACAATTAGAGATGCTACCTCAGTAGAAGCATTTAAGTCCCATCTTAAAACTCATTTGTATACTCTAGCCTTTAAATAGCCCCCCTGTTAGACCAGTTGATCTGCCGTTTCTTTTCTTTTCTCCTCTGCTCCCCTTTTCCTTGAGGGGGGGGGGGGGGGGGCACAGGTCCGGTGGCCATGGATGAAGTGCTGGCTGTCCAGAGTCGGGACCCGGGGTGGACCGCTCGCCTGTGCATCGGCTGGGAACATCTCTACGCTGCTGACCCGTCTCCGCTCGGGATGGTGTCCTGCTGGCCCCACTATGGACTGGACTCTTACTATTATGTTGGATCCACTATGGACTGGACTCTCACAATATTATGTCAGACCCACTCGACATCCATTGCTTTCGGTCTCCCCTAGAGGGGGGGGTTACCCACATATGCGGTCCTCTCCAAGGTTTCTCATAGTCATTCACATCGACGTCCCACTGGGGTGAGTTTTTCCTTGCCCGTATGTGGGCTTTGTACCGAGGATGTCGTTGTGGCTTGTGCAGCCCTTTGAGACACTTGTGATTTAGGGCTATATAAATAAAGATTGATTGATGATTGATTGAATCATTGTGCATGCACCATTAAGTGTAAGTGTATGGTAATTAAGTGTAAAATACGTTTGATTTTATGCCTTCACAGATGTGTAAGTTACCCATGTCTTGGGCACTAATACACCCCCATACCATCACAGATGCTGGCTTTTCAACTTTGCGCCTAGAACAATCCGGATGGTTATTTTCCTATTTGGTCCGGAAGACATGACATCCAGTTTCCAAAAGCAATTTGAAATGTGGACTCGTCAGACCACAGAACACTTTTCCACTTTGCATCAGTCCATCTTAGATGAGCTCGGGCCCAGCGAAGCCAACTGCGTTTCTGGGTGTTGTTGATAAATGGCTATTCGCTTTGTATAGAACAGGGGTGCTCATTACGTCGATCGCGAGCTACCGGTCGATCGCGGAGGGTGTGTCAGTCGATCACCAGCCAGGCATTAAAAAAATAGTCCTAAAAATGAACGATCATAAATCTTCACTATGACGTCACTTTCGTCACTTGATTGACATTCACGGCACCCGAGGGTCTTCTGAGATGACGCTGGCTGCTGCCAGCTCAATAAAATTACCGACTGGAAGGCGAGAAACACTTTATTTCAACAGACTCTGGCGCCGCACCTGTCGTCAAAACTCCAAAGACCGACTGCACAGTTGCACTAACAAAATAAGAGTCTCAGAAAGCTGGCGTGCACAAGCTAGCAAGCTACGGAGTTTACCGACAATGTATTTCTTGTAAAGTGTATACAAAGGAGTACGGAAGCTGGACAATTAAGATGCCAAAAACCAACCACTTTCATGTGGTATTGGACAGAAAGGAGGACTTTTTGTCTCCTCCATTCGAAAATGCGGACGTTATCCGCACCACTGACTGATTCCAATCAATGCAAGTCATCACAATCAGGTAATACACCAACTTATATTCTTGTCTTCATGAAAGAAAGGAATCTGTATGTGTTAAACATGCTTGTATTAGCTTTAAACACCTTTATAACTTATTAACAATATTAACTATATGTGTTAAACATGCTTGTATTATCTTTAAACACCTTTAACTTGTTAACAATATTAACTATATGTGTTAAACATGCTTGTTTCATCATTAAACACCTTTAACTTGTTAACAATATTAACTATATGTGTTAAACATGCTTGTATTATCTTTAAACACCTTTAAGTTGTTAACAATATTAACTATGTTTTAAACATGCTTGTATTATCTTTAAACACCTTTAACTTATTAACAATATTAACTATGTGTTAAACATGCTTGTATTATCTTTAACCACCTTTACGTTGTTAACAATATTAACTATATGTGTTAAACATGCTTGTATTATCTTTAAACACCTTTAACTTATTACCAATATTAACTATATGTGTTAAACATGCTTGTATTATCTTTAAACACCTTTAACTTGTTAACAATATTGACTATATGTATTAAACGTGCTTGTATTATCATTAAACACCTTTAACTTGTTAACAATATTAACTATATGTGTTAAACATGCTTGCATTATCTATAAACACCTTTAACTTGTTAACAATATGTATTAAACATACATTTATTATCATTAAACACCTTTAATTTTTTAACAATATTAACTATATGTGTTAAACATGCTTGCATTATCATTAAACACCTTTAACTTGTTAACAAAAACATATATTTCATAAATAAGTAAATATAAATTATATATATGAATGAGGTAGATCCCCACGACTTGATCAATTGAAAAGTAGCTCGCCTGCAGAAAAAGTGTGAGCACCCCCGGTATAGAAGATGTCTAAATTGCACTTACAGATGTAGCTACTCTAGTTACTGAGAGTGGTTTTCGTAAGTGTTTCTGAGCCCATGTGGCGATATCCTTTACACACTGATGTCAGTTGTTGATGCACTACCGCCTGAGGGATCAAAGGTTTGTAATATTATCGCTTACGTGCAGTGATTTCTCCAGATTCTCTGAACTTGTTGATGATATTACAGACTGTAGATTGTGAAATCCCTAAATTCCTTGCAATAGCTCGTTCAGAAATGTTGTTCTTAAACAATATGTCTCTCGCCACATCCTTTGTTTGTGAATGACTAAGCATTTTATACTGCTTTGCAGTGACGTGCGGTGAGGTTGATGGCTGGTGAGGCACTGACTTCATCACAGTCAGATTTACAAACATATGAACCCTAAAGAGTATCTTATTCACCATTTGATTGGCAGCAGTTAACGGGTTATGTTTAAAAGCTCATACCAGCATTCTTCCCTGCTTGGCACTCAGCATCAAGGCTTGGAATTGGGGGTTAAATCACCAAAAATGATTCCAGGCGCAGCGCCGCTGCTGCCCACTGCTCCCCTCACCTCCCAGGGGGTGAACAAGGGGATGGGTCAAATGCAGACAACACATTTCATTACACCTAGTGTGTGTGTGACAATCATTGCTACTTTAACTTAACTTTAACTTTACACATACAAACTGTAGCACACAAAAAAGCACATTTAATAAAAAAAACGTTATTATGGTCTTACCTTTACTTAGAAATTAAGTCCATGCGCCGCAATTAAAGCCCTCACTTCAACTTTCCACGTGCAAGATTGAATCTATTTAAAAAAGTGTAACCGAGGGTTTATAAATGTCACCTATACTGTATGAAACTACAAAATAACAAACACGGAGGCTCCAGTTTACACGAGGACCACTTTATTTACCTTCTTTCAAAAACCTCCGCAACGTGACATCACTTCCGCTCTTAGCGCCTTCAAAATAAGAGCTCAAGGCATATACTGTATAACAGCGCATAACAGGAACTTAACACCACAAAGAGGAAAGCCCATGAAAATAGGTTACAAAAGTTATTTAATAAGAAGCCAAAAAGTGCAAAAACAATAATGTTCGTGTTGGAGGAGTTGTGAATTAGATACACCTGCAGTCTGCAGGTGTACCTAATTTTGTGTCCCTGCAGTCGTTCACAACTCCTCCAACACGAACATTATTGTTTTTGCACTTTTTGGTTTCTTATGAAATAATTTTTTTAAATAGATTCAATCTTGCACGTGGAAAGTTTAAGTGTGGGCTTTAGTTGATATAACAATTCTACGGCGGGGGTGCAAGAGGCGAGCCTCAGCCAGTGCGTCTTTTGCAGCCGTTTTATGATCGCTCAGCACAAGAAATACGTTACAAACATACAGTTGTTGACAAAATACACTGTACATTATATACCTCAGCTAACTAAACTATGGAAATGTATAATATAGTTCATAGAGCAATACAGTCTCACTGCACAGCAGGCCAGCAGTTAGCCGAGTCCGGAATCCATGTTGCGGCACTGAGTGACGTGCCTCAACTGGCTGCTGTTCACCGCACCGTCTCTTCTCCGTATTTGAACGGCAAATGTGAAAATTCAGCGATTTTGAATAAAAATAATCTAAAACTGGTGAAGTTAAATGGAAAATAACTTTATAGTATAATCTGTTACGATCCGCTGCACGGATCATAGTTTGTTTATTTTTCTCGTCACATATGTTTTCAGCACATTTGATTTTGTTTGTGTTCAGTTGCCATGTCAGCTGATTACTTTCACCTGCCTCTGGTTAGTGTTCGGGACGCGCACCTGTTGCCCGGGCACTAATCAGAGGGCTATTTAGTCTTTGCTCTGGCCTCACTCTGTCTGGCTTCGTAGTTTGTTCTCATACAACTGTTAACGACTACTTAGATCTCATGCTATGCTATTTTTTCCTGCTTGCTCCTACGCTAGTCCTTTTGTTTTGCCTTTTGTGCTACGTGCATGTCTTTTGTTTATTCTTCATATGATTTATATTTAAAATAATACATATAACAATTTTTTTTAATTTTTTTTTTTTACATTTTTTTTCTTTCCATGATGGAGGCGGGGCCTCACCTGCCTCTAGTAACTGCACGTCACTGGTATCGGGACAACACTACTTCCAACTATGGTGCTCATGCCTTTATGTTCTCATTAACCCACGTTATGACTGCACGTCACTGCTGCTTTTATACCCAATCATGGCAACAACCTGTTCCCAATTAGCCTGTTCACCTGTGGGATGTACCAAATAAGTGTTTGATGAGCATTCCTCAACTTTCCCAGTCTTTTTGCCACTTGTGCCAGCTTTTTTTAAACATGTTGCAGGCATCGAATTGCAAATGAGCTAAAATTTGCAAAAAAATAACAAAGTTTACCAGTTCGAACAGGAAATATCTTCTCTTTGCAGTTTACTCAATTGAAGCGAAAAGGATTTGCAAATCACAGTATTTTGTTTTTATTTACAATTTACACAACGTGCCAACTTCACTGGGTTTGGGTTTTGTGCATAACAAAGTATCGACCAGCTCTCGCTACAAGAGGGGGAATTATCAGACAAAGATGTGTTTGCTCTTTTGTGGCGCAAAACGACAAATGTTAAAATGTATGTAAATATGAAAGGAGTATGACTTATGCAAAAAATAAATGTGGCATATTGCACTTGCTAAACTTTCAGGATCCCTACTGAAGTAAAGATGTGTATTCTTTCAGAGAATTTGACAAACAAAATGTAGATAACATACTGATTTTTTACCTAAGCTATGTGAAGTAATGTTTTTGTTTAGTTAGGTTTTTGCAATGGCATTGAGCAAGAATTTCTGAATGTGTTAAGAAAACATTTATCTTTGTCCTTAACGCCCTTAGAGGTTCTGGGCTGACTGCCTTTCCAAAATAATATACAGTCGTAGTCAAAAGTATATATACACTTGTAAAGAACATAATGTCAGGGCAGTCTTGAGTTTCCAATCACTTCTACAACTCTTATTTTTTTGTGATAGAGTGATTGGAGCACATACTTGACATCACATGGACAATCATAAGACCTTCTAGAGGAAAGTTCTGTGGTCAGATGAAACAAAAATTGAGCTGTCTGGCCACAATACCCAGCAAATGTCATGATCGGTGGTCCGGATCATGTTAGTTTTGGACTCCTTCAGTTCCTGTTTGTGCACTTCTAAGTTGGTTACCATAGCTACGTATTATTTTCACCTGCCTCTTGTATTCGAGACGCTCACCTGTTGCTAATCAACAGACATTATTTAAGCCTGCCTTTGTCAGTCTGGCTTCTTTGTTTTTGTCACGCTTCTGTTACTTGAGTTTTCCTATCTCTAGTCTATGCTAAGAGTTAGCCCTAGCATTCAGTGCGATCGGCACTTTTTCCTTCGTCTTGTTTTTCTGTTTTTGGTGCTTCGTTGATTTGCGAAGATTAAAGGGGAACATTATCACAATTTCAGAAGGGTTAAAACCATTAAAAATCAGTTCCCAGTGGCTTATTTTATTTTTCGAAGTTTTTTTCAAAATGTTACCCATCACGCAATATCCCTAAAAAAAGCTTCAAAGTGCCTGATTTTAACCATCGTTATAAACACCCGTCCATTTTCCTGTGAGGTCACATAGTGATGCCAACACAAACAAACATGGTGCATAGAACAGCAAGCTATAGCGACATTAGCTCGGATTCAGACTCGGATTTCAGCGGCTTAAGCGATTCAACAGATTACGCATGTATTGAAACGGATGGTTGTAGTGTGGAGGCAGGTAGCGAAAACGAAATTGAAGAAGAAACTGAAGCTATTGAGCCATATCGGTTTGAACCGTATGCAAGCGAAACCGACGAAAACGACACGACAGCCAGCGACACGGGAGAAAGCGAGGACGAATTCGGCGATCGCCTTCTAACCAACGATTGGTATGTGTTTGTTTGGCATTAAAGGAAACTAACAACTATGAACTAGGTTTACAGCATATGAAATACATTTGGCAACAACATGCACTTTGAGAGTGCAGACAGCCCAATTTTCATCAATTAATATATTCTGTAGACATACCCTCATCCGCCCTCTTGTCCTGAAAGCTGATCTGTCCAGTTTTGGAGTTGATGTCAGCAGGCCAGGGAAGCTAGGGTCGATATTCTTCTCTTGATCATCTTCGGTGGCATAAGGGACGGTGTGAGCCAAGACATCCAGGGGGTTTAGCTCGCTCGTCTGCGGGAACAAACTGCCGCCATTGCTTGCCGTGCTACCGAGGTCCTCTGTCCCTGAATTGCTCACACACTCCGGCAGATTCAATGAGGTTCTGGCGGCAGATTTCTTTGACTTTATCGTTGGAAATGCATCTGCTTTGAGTGTCGCAGGATATCCACACATTCTTGCCATCTCTGTCGTAGCATAGCTTTCGTCGGTAAAGTGTGCGGAACAAACGTCCAATTTCTTGCCACTTTCGCATCTTTGGGCCACTGGTGCAACTTGAATCCGTCCCTGTTCGTGTTGTTACACCCTCCGACAACACACCGACGAGGCATGATGTCTCCAAGGTACGGAAAACAGTCGAAAAAACGGAAAATAACAGAGCTGATTTGACTCGGTGTTTGAGAAAATGGCGGATTGCTTCCCGATGTGACGTCACGTTGTGACGTCATCGCTCCGAGAGCGAATAATAGAAAGGCGTTTAATTCGCCAAAATTCACCCATTTAGAGTTCGGAAATCGGTTAAAAAAATATATGGTCTTTTTTCTGCAACATCAAGGTATATATTGACGCTTACATAGGTCTGGTGATAATGTTCCCCTTTAAATCATGTTCCTACCTGCAAGTCCTGTCCGGAGTCGTCCGTTTGCATCCCGGGAGAACGAACCGCGCAGTAAGCTGCAACCTCCAAACCGTGACAGCAATATGTTTGGAGGAGAAAAGGTGAGGCTTTTAATCCCAGGAACACCATCCCTACCGTCAAGCAAGGTGGTGGTAGTATTATGCTATGGGCCTGTTTTGCTTTTTGATTGATTGATTGAGACTTTTATTAGTAGATTGCACAGTGAAGTACATATTCCATACAATTGACAACTGAATGGTAACACCCGAATAAGTTTTTCAACTTGTTTAAGTCAGGGTTCACTTAAATTGATTCAAGATACAGATATATACTATCAGATGTATACTATCATCATAATACAGTCATCACACAAGATAATTATCAGAGTATATACATTGAATTATTTACATTATTTACAATCCGGGGTGTGGGATGTGGAGGGGGGGTTAGGTTTGGTTGTTATCATCACTTCAGTCATCAACAATTGTGTCATCAGAGAACTGGACATTGAAATAGTGTAGGTGTGACTTTTTAGGATATGTACAGCAAGTAGTGGACATAGAGAGAGAGAGAGAGAGAGAGAGAGAGAGAGAGATCAGAAAGCATAAGAAAAAGTATCTACATTTGATTATTTACATTTGATTATTAACATTTGATTATTAACAATCCGGGGTGGGTGTTAGTTTAGGGTTGATGTTGCCTGGAGGTGTTCTTTTAGTGCGGTTTTGAAGGAGGATAGAGATGCCTTTTCTTTTACACCTGTTGGGAGTGCATTCCACATTGATGTGGCATAGAAGGAGAATGAGTTAAGACCTTTGTTAGATCGGAATCTGGGTTTAACGTGGTTAGTGGAGCTTCCCCTGGTGTTGTGGTTATGGCGCTCATTTGCGTTAAGCAAGTAATTTGACATGTACTTCGGTATCAGGGAGGTGTAGCGGATTTTATAGACCAGGCTCAGTGCAAGTTGTTTTACTCTGTCCTCCACCCTGAGCCAGCCCACTTTGGAGAAGTGGGTAGGAGTGAGGTGTGATCTGGGGTGGAGGTCTAGAAGTAATCTGACTAGCTTGTTCTGGGATGTTTGGAGTTTAGATTTGAGGGTTTTGGAGGTGCTAGGGTAGCAGGAGGTGCATGCGTAATCGAAAAAGGGTTGAACGAGAGTTCCCGCTAGAATCCTCATGGTGCTTTTGTTGACCAGAGAGGAGATTCTATAGAGAAATCTCGTTCGTTGGTTGACCTTTTTGATTACCTTGGTTGCCATTTTATTACAGGAAAGATTAGCCTCTAGAATGGAACCTAGGTAGGTGACCTCATATTTCCTGGCCAATGGAACTGGTGCTTCACAGAGAGTAAATTGGACTATGAAAAAGGAGGATGACCTTCAAATTTTTCAGGACAACCTAAAATCATCAGCCTGGAGGTTGGGTCTTGGGCGCAGTTGGGTGTTTCAACAGGACAATGACCCCGAACACATGTCAAAAGTGGTAAAGGAATGGCTAAATCAGGCTAGAATTAAGGTCTTAGAATGGACTTCCCAAAGTTCTGACTTAAACGTGTGGACAAGGCCGAAGAAAAGCAACACATTTAGCTGAACTGCACCAACTTTTTTTCAAGAAGTCGGCATCATTCCGTCTCGGGAGACGATGGGGTAGATCCGAAAAGGGGGGTGGGTCTCACTGCGAGATGGCCCCTGGCACCCGTTTCTTTCGCCAATCGGATGGGCTTAGAACCGGTATCTGCTGGAGTGACCTCTCCAGTGGACTTCTCAAGTGGATCTACACAGCCTGGGCATGGAACTATGGAGGGCAAGCTGTTGTCCAGGCAGCAAGCCCCCCCCTCTCTCCGCATGGCTGGTGGATCCAAGGGAGCGACGAGTGTCGATACAACTTGGCACCAGCGACGCCGCAGAAGTTGCCGGAATGACGCTACAACGTCAAACCGCCTTCAGGACTCCGGCTCCTGATTTTCTGTCGGGGTTTACTCCCTTAGCCTTACCCTTAGTGGAGCTCCCCCTGGTGTTGTGGTTATGGCGGTCATTTACGTTAAGGAAGTAGATTGACATGTACTTCGGTATCAGGGAGGTGTAGCGGATTTTATAGACTAGGCTCAGTGCAAGTTGTTTTACTCTGTCCTCCACCCTGAGCCAGCCCACTTTGGAGAAGTGGGTAGGAGTGAGGTGTGATCTGGGGTGTAGGTCTAGAAGTAATCTGACTAGCTTGTTCTGGGATGTTTGGAGTTTAGATTTGAGGGTTTTGGAGGTGCTAGGGTACCAGGAGGTGCATGCGTAATCGAAAAAGGGTTGAACGAGAGTTCCCGCTAGAATCCTCATGGTGCTTTTGTTGACCAGAGAGGAGATTCTATAGAGAAATCTCGTTCGTTGGTTGACCTTTTTGATTACCTTGGTTGCCATTTTATTACAGGAAAGATTAGCCTCTAGAATGGAACCTAGGTAGGTGACCTCATATTTCCTGGCCAATGGAACTGGTGCTTCACAGAGAGTAAATTGGACTATGAAAAAGGAGGATGACCTTCAAATTTTTCAGGACAACCTAAAATCATCAGCCCGGAGGTTGGGTCTTGGGCGCAGTTGGGTGTTTCAACAGGACAATGACCCCAAACACACGTCAAAAGTGGTAAAGGAATGGCTAAATCAGGCTAGAATTAAGGTCTTAGAATGGACTTCCCAAAGTTCTGACTTAAACGTGTGGACAAGGCCGAAGAAAAGCAACAAATTTAGCTGAACTGCACCAACTTTTTTTCTCGGGAGACGATGGGGTAGATCCGAAAAGGGGGGTGGGTCTCACTGCGAGATGGCCCCTGGCACCCGTTTCTTTCGCCAATCGGATGGGCTTAGAACCGGTATCTGCTGGAGTGACCTCTCCAGTGGACTTCTCAAGTGGATCTACACAGCCTGGGCATGGAACTATGGAGGGCAAGCTGTTGTCCAGGCAGCAAGCCCCCCCCCCCCCCCCCCCCCCCCCCCTCTCCGCATGGCTGGTGGATCCAAGGGAGCGACGAGTGTCGATACAACTTGGCACCAGCGACGCCGCAGAAGTTGCCGGAATGACGCTACAACGTCAAACCACCTTCAGGACTCCGGCTCCTGATTTTCTGTCGGGGTTTACTCCCTTAGCCTTACCCTCGAGTGGGTCGACCGCAAGGCAGCAGTGGTTTTGAGATTGGAGATTTCCTTCTCCTAGATGGGCTGCCTTACTAGGTTTACGAGCCCCATCTGCTCGAATGCGGCAGGTAGCACGCCCGTGCGGTATAAGCACGACCTGACTCTTTTTTTTCAAGAGGAGTGGTCAACAATTCAAGCAGAAGCTTGGCAGAAGCTTGTGGATGGCTACCAAAAGCGCCTTATTGCAGTGAAACTTGCCAAGGGACATGTAAGCAAATATTAACATTGCTGTATGTATACTTTTGACTCATTTTCAGTAGACCCATAATAAATTCATAAAAGAACCAAACTTCATGAATGTTTTTTGTGACCAACAAGTATGTGCTCCAATCACTCTATCACAAGAAAATAAGAGTTGTAGAAATTATTGGAAACTCATTATGGTCTTTACAAGTGTATGTTAACGTTTGACCACGACTCAGTGACGTGCGGTGAGGTTGATGGCTGGTGAGGCACTGACTTCATCACAGTCAGATTTACAAACATATGAACCCTAAAGAGTATCTTATTCACCATTTGATTGGCAGCAGTTAACGGGTTATGTTTAAAAGCTCATACCAGCATTCTTCCCTGCTTGGCACTCAGCATCAAGGGTTGGAATTGGGGGTTAAATCACCAAAAATTATTCCCGGGCGCGGCGCCGCTGCTGCCCATTGCTCCCCTCACCTCCCAGGGGGTGATCAAGGTGATGGGTCAAATGCAGAGGACGAATTTCACCACACCGAGTGTGTGTGTGACAATCATTGCTACTTTAACTTAACTTTAACTTTACACATACAAACTGTAGCACACAAAAAAGCACATTTAATTAAAAAAACGTTATTATGGTCTTACCTTTACTTATAAGTGCGGGAACAGTGGTGTTCGTGTTGGAGGAGTTGTGAATGAATGAAATATGAAATCCGTGCTGCAGTCTGCAGGTGTACCTAATGTTGTGTCCCTGCAGTCGTTCAGTGTTTTTACACTTTTTGGCTTCTTGTTAAGTGACTTTTTTTGGGTGAATTCGGTCTTGCACGTGGAGGGTTTGGGTGTGGGCTTTGGTTGGCGTGGCGCTCCCGTCGGGGGGTGCATTCTGCGCGGGGGTGCATTAACCGGCACCAGGAGGCGGGATTACTGCGAGCCTCACACAGTGCGTCTTCGCAGCAGTTTTATGATTGCTCAGCACAAGAAATACTTTACACACATACAGTTGTTGACAAAATACACTGTACATTATATACCTCAGCTAACTCAACTATGGAAATGTATAATATAATTCATATAGCAATACGGTCTCACTGCACAGCAGACCAGCAGTTAGCCGAGTCCGCAATACATGTTGAGGCACAACTGAGTGACGTGCCTCAACTGGCTGCTGATCACCGCACCGTCTCTTCTCAGTGTTTGAACGACAAATGTGAAAATTCAACGATTTTGAATAAAAATAATCTAAAACTGGTGAAGAGAGTCCAGCCGCTCTTGAGTGAACTGGTTCCAGTGGACATCGGGGGCGGTACCTCTGGATTGGCAGACCGGGGTGGTGGTTCCTCTCTTTAAGAAGGGGAACCGGAGGGTGTGTTCTAACTATCGTGGGATCACACTTCTCAGCCTTCCCGGTAAGGTCTATTCAGGTGTACTGGAGAGGAGGCTACGCCGGATAGTCGAACCTCGGATTCAGGAGGAACAGTGTAGTTTTCGTCCTGGTCATGGAACTGTGGACCAGCTCTATACTCTCGGCAGGGTCCTTGAGGGTGCATGGGAGTTTGCCCAACCAGTCTACATGTGCTTTGTGGACTTGGAGAAGGAATTCGACCGTGTCCCTCGGGAAGTCCTGTGGGGAGTGCTCAGAGAGTATGGGGTATCGGACTGTCTGATTTTGGCGGTCCGCTCCCTGTATGATCAGTGTCAGAGCTTGGTCCGCATTGCCGGCAGTAAGTCGGACACGTTTCCAGTGAGGGTTGGACTCCGCCAAGGCTGCCCTTTGTCACCGATTCTGTTCATAACTTTTATGGACAGAATTTCTAGGCGCAGTCAAGGCGTTGAGGAGATCCGGTTTGGTGGCTGCAGGATTAGGCCTCTGCTTTTTGCAGATGATGTGGTCCTGATGGCTTCATCTGGCCAGGATCTTCAGCTCTCGCTGGATCGGTTCGCAGCCGTGTGTGAAGCGACTGGGATGAGAATCAGCACCTCCAAGTCCGAGTCCATGGTTCTCGCCCGGAAAAGGGTGGAATGCCATCTTCGGGTTGGGGAGGAGACCCTGCCCCAAGTACCTCGGAGTCTTGTTCACGAGTGAGGGAAGAGTGGATCGTGAGATCGACAGGCGGATCGGTGCGGCGTCTTCAGTAATGCGGATGCTGTATCGATCCGTTGTGGTGAAGAAGGAGCTGAGCCGGAGGGCAAAGCTCTCAATTTACCGGTCGATCTACGTTCCCATCCTCACCTATGGTCATGAGTTTTGGGTTATGACCGAAAGGACAAAATCACGGGTACAAGCGGCCGAAATGAGTTTCCTCCGCCGGGTGGCGGGGCTCTCCCTTAGAGATAGGGTGAGAAGCTCTGCCATCCGGGAGGAGCTCAAAGTAAAGCCGCTGCTCCTCCACATGGAGAGGAGCCAGATGAGGTGGTTCGGGCATCTGGTCAGGATGCCACCCGATCGCCTCCCTCGGGAGGTGTTTAGGGCACGTCCGACCGGTAGGAGGCCACGGGGAAGACCCAGGACACGTTGGGAAGACTATGTCTCCCGGCCGGCCTGGGAACGCCTCGGGATCCCCCGGGAGGAGCTGGACGAAGTGGCTGGGGAGAGGGAAGTCTGGGCTTCCCTGCTTAGGCTGCTGCCCCCGCGACCCGACCTCGGATAAGCGGAAGAAGATGGATGGATGGATGAAACTGGTGAAGTTAAATGGAAAATAACTTTATAGTATAATCACTGAATACATATAACAATTTAATTAATATTTTTTCTTTTTACATTTTTTTTCTTTCCATGATGGCAGGTGAGGCCCCGCATACGACTGTATGCTGTGGTGACAAGACGCAAGGGGAAACAATCAGTTTGAGAAAAGGTGGGATGATTGGACGCGAGGTAAGGCAAGAGGAGGCAAGGAGGCAGGTGGAGATGGCAGGAAGCAAGGTTAGAACAGGAGACAAGTTAAAGTGGTCGGAGGATGGCAAGAGCAAGAGAGGAGAGATGAGAGGAGCGATACGATGATGGACGCCTGAAGGACGTGTGTACTTCGATAACAGATACCATCGGAGAAGATACTATCGAGACTCCTATCTTGCAGCACCACACACCGTTAATAGACAGCAAATAGAGCAGGTGTGTGTGCACGCGTGTGCAATATGTGTGTTTTTCCTCTCTCCAAAAAAAAAAAACGCCTCCAATCGCGATCAAAGGTAGCTTTTTTTCTGTATTGCCGCCACATGCTTTACCGTCTTTTCTATGGGCCGCATCTGTCTTTTGCTGCAGAGGTTCATTCCAAAGCATAACAAGAATACTAATGGAGTGGAATCGTTCCTAAAAGTTGGCAAACTGGCGGAAGTGTCGTTAAGTTGTCCACATTAGCTCGGTGTGCTGCTTAAAATGATGCTTTTTGTGGCTGACAAAAAGAAAATTGTCTCTGGCAAGCTGGGTTTGGACGTCTCTTCTGTCCTTTTCTTTGATATTAAATCGTGTGCACGCGCACACACACACACACACACACACACACACACACACACACACATACTGGTTATCATTTGGAATGGGGACCAAGTTTTTGATCATCACTTGTGGGGACCACCCTTTCTACAGGTTGTGGAGGCATAAACAAAATCAGGTAAAAAGGCCACTGCACTGCAAAAACTGAAATCTAAGCAAGATTAAATATCTCAAATAAGGGTGATATTTGCTTATTTTCTGTCTGATAAGATAATTATTTAAGCAGATTTTATGTTAGAGTGTTTTTCTTGTTTTAAGGGTTTTGGTCCTAAATGATCTCAGTAAGATATTACAGCTTGTTGCTGAGATTTTATGACCTATATTGAGTAAAACATGCTTGAAACTAGAAAATCAGATGAAAAATGTCGGCGTTGTGGAACGTTGAAAAATGTCCCATTGATTCAATTGGAATTTCAGAAAAAAATTGGGAATTTCAGGAAAAGCGGAATTTTTTTTTAATGAAAAAAAACAAACAAAAAAAAACTTCCATCCATCCATCCATCTTCTTCCGCTTATCCGAGGTCGGGTCGCGGGGGCAGCAGCCTAAGCAGGGAAGCCCAGACTTCCCTCTCCCCAGCCACTTCGTCCAGTCTTCCAGTGGGATCCCGAGGCGTTCCCAGGCCAGCCGGGAGACATAGTCTTCCCAACGTGTCCTGGGTCTTCCCCGCGGCCTCCTACCGGTCGGAAGTGCCCTGAACACCTCCCTAGGGAGGCGTTCGGGTGGCATCCTGACCAGATGCCCGAACCACCTCATCTGGCTCCTCTCGATGTGGAGGAGCAGCGGCTTTACTTTGAGCTCCCCCCGGATGGCAGAGCTTCTCACCCTATCTCTAAGGGAGAGCCCCGCCACCCGGCGGAGGAAACTAATTTCGGCCGCTTGTACCCGTGATCTTGTCCTTTCGGTCATAACCCAAAGCTCATGACCATAGGTGAGGATGGGAACGTAGATCGACCGGTAAATTGAGAGCTTTGCCTTCCGGCTCAGCTCCTTCTTCACCACAACGGATCGATACAGCGTCCGCATTACTGAAGACGCCGCACCGATCCGCCTGTCGATCTCACGATCCACTCTTCCCTCACTTGTGAACAAGACTCAGAGGTACTTGAACTCCTCCACTTGGGGCAAGATCTCCTCCCCAACCCGGAGATGGCACTCCACCCTTTTCCGGGCGAGAACCATGGACTCGGACTTGGAGGTGCTGATTCTCATCCCAGTCGCTTCACACTCAGCTGCGAACCGATCCAGTGAGAGCTGAAGATCCTGGCCAGATGAAGCCATCAGGACCACATCATCTGCAAAAAGCAGAGACCTAATCCTGCAGCCACCAAACCAGATCCCCTCAACGCTTTGACTGCGCCTAGAAATTCTGTCCATAAAAGTTATGAACAGAATGGGTGACAAAGGGCAGCCTTGGCAGAGTCCAACCCTCACTGGAAACGTGTCCGACTTACTACCGGCAATGCGGACCAAGCTCTGGCACTGATCATACAGGGGGCGGACTGCCACAATCAGACAGCCCGATACCCCATACTCTCTGAGCACTCCCCACAGGACTTCCCGAGGGACACGGTCGAATGCCTTCTCCAAGTCCACAAAACACATGTAGACTGGTTGGGCAAACTCCCATGCACCCTCAAGGACCCTGCCGAGAGTATAGAGCTGGTCCACAGTTCCACGACCAGGACAAAAACCACACTGTTCCTCCTGAATCCGAGGTTCGACTATCCGGCGTAGCCTCCTCTCCAGTACACCTGAATAGACCTTACCGGGAAGGCTGAGGAGTGTGATCCCACGATAGTTAGAACACACCCTCCGGTTCCCCTACTTAAAGAGAGGAACCACCACCCACCAAAAAAAACTTGATTGTTCTAAATGAGTTGAAATGGTTGGTGTTGACATTTTTCAAATCGGTCGAGAAATGTTCAAGTAGTAACATGTTGAATTGAGAAATGGTACTATAGAATTCCTGGATTTTCGGGAAAACCGGGAACTTTTCCAGTTCAAAAAACAACTTAGTTTTCTGTCCTAATTAAGAGGAATGTTTTGACGGTGGAACGGTTGAAGTGGGTTGAAAAATGTGGGAGGAGAAGTCGCCAGAAAAAAGGGTGGAAATAGGGCTTTGGAAAGCCAGGAATTCTGTAAAATCCTGGAATTTTTTTGGGACTTGGAAAAAGGGTAGTTTAAATTTCCAGAATGGTGGAACGTGTTGAAGGTGGAATGGTTTGAATTGGTTGAAAAATTTGGAAATGGAAGTTTGAAAAATGGCCAATTCATTTTGAATGGGAAAAATGTCCCGGAAAACCTGGAATTTTGGGAAATTTGGGAATTTTTGGAATTTGTTAAGGAAAAGCCTGTGATTCCCGAATAGGCTAAACAGTTTGAAGTTGGAACAGTTTGAATTGGACGAAAAATGTGGAAGGTAGAGCTTGACAAAATCTGGAGAAGAAGAAGAAGAAGAAGAAGAAGTTGTTGAATAACAAATAGATGTTAGAGTGTTTTACTTGTTTTAAGGGTTTTGGTCCTAAATGATCTCAGTAAGATATGACAGCTTGTTGCTGAGATTTTATGACCTATATTGAGTAAAACATGCTTGAAACTAGAAAATCAGATGAAAAATGTGGGAGTTGTGGAACTTTGAAAAATGTCCCATTGATTCAATTGGAATTTCAGAAGAAAATTGGGAATTTCAGGAAAAGCAGATTTTTTTTTTTTTATGAAAAAACTAAATAAATAAAAAAACTTGAATGTTCTAAATGAGTTGAAATGGTTGGTGTTGACATTTTTCAAATCGGTCGAGAAATGTTCAAGTAGTAACATGTTGAATTGAGAAATGGTACTAGAGAATTCATGGATTTTCGGGAAAACCGGGAATTTTTCCAGTTCAAAAAATAACTTAGTTGTCTGTCCTAATTAAGAGGAATGTTTTGACGGTAGAACGGTTGAAGTGGGTTGAAAAATGTGGGAGGAGTAGTCGCCAGAAAAAAGGGTGGAAATAGGGCTTTGGAAAGCCAGGAATTCTGTAAAATCCTGGAATTTTTTTGGGACTTGAAAAAAGGGTAGTTTAAATTTCCAGAAGGGTGGAACATGTTGAAGGTAGAATGGTTTAAATTGGTTGAAAAATTTGGAAATGGAAGTTTGAAAAATGGCCAATTCATTTTGAATGGGAAAAATGTCCCGGAAAACCTGGAATTTTGGGAAATTTGGGAATTTTTGGAATTTGTTAAGGAAAAGCCTGTGATTCCCGAATAGGCTAAACAGTTTGAAGTTGGAACAGTTTGAATTGGACGAAAAATGTGGAAGGCAGAGCTTGACAAAATCTGAAGAAGAAGAAGAAGAAGTTGTTGAATAACAAATAGATGTTAGAGTGTTTTACTTGTTTTAAGGGTTTTGGTCCTAAGTGATCTCAGTAAGATATGACAGCTTGTTGCTGAGATTTGATGACCTATATTGAGTAAAACATGCTTGAAACTAGAAAATCAGATGAAAAATGTGGGAGTTGTGGAACTTTGAAAAATGACCCATTGATTCAATTGGAATTTCAGAAAAAAATTGGGAATTTCAGGAAAAGCGGACATTTTTTTTATTGAAAAAAAAAAATTAAAAATTAAAAAACTTGAATGTTCTAAATGAGTTGAAATGGTTGGTGTTGACATTTTTCAAATCGGTCGAGAAATGTTCAAGTAGTAACATGTTGAATTGAGAAATGATACTAGATAATTCCTGGATTTTCGGGAAAACCGGGAACTTTTCCAGTTCAAAAAACAACTTAGTTTTCTGTCCTATTTAAGAGGAATGTTTTGACGGTGGAACGGTTGAAGTGGGTTGAAAAATGTGAGAGGAGTAGTCGCCAGAAAAAAGGGTGGAAAAAGGGCTTTGGAAAGCCAGGAATTCTGGAAAATCCTGGAATTTGTTTGGGACTTGAAAAAAGGGTAGTTTAAATTTCCAGAAGGGTGGAACATGTTGAAGGTAGAATGGTTTAAATTGGTTGAAAAATTTGGAAATGGAAGTTTGAAAAATGGCCAATTTTTTTTGAATGGGAAAAATGTCCCGGAAAACCTGGAATTCTGGGAAATTTGGGAATTTTTGGAATTTGTTAAGGAAAAGCCTGCGATTCCCGAATAGGCTAAACAGTTTGAAGTTGGAACAGTTTGAATCGGACGAAAAATGTGGAAGGTAGAGCTTGACAAAATCTGAAGAAGAAGAAGAAATTGTTGAATAACAAATAGATGTTAGAGTGTTTTACTTGTTTTAAGGGTTTTGGTCCTAAGTGATCTCAGTAAGATATTACAGCTTGTTGCTGAGATTTTATGACCTATATTGAGTAAAACATGCTTGAAACTAGAAAATCAGATGAAAAATGTGGGAGTTGTGGAACTTTGAAAAATGTCCCATTGATTCAATTGGAATTTCAGAAAAAAATTGGGAATTTCAGGAAAAGCGGATTTTTTTTTTTTAATGAAAAAAATAAATAAATAAAAAAACTTGAATGTTCTAAATGAGTTGAAATGGTTGGTGTTGGCATTTTTCAAATCGGTCGAGAAATGTTCAAGTAACATGTTGAATTGAGAAATGGTACTAGAGAATTCATGGATTTTCGGGAAAACCGGGAATTTTTCCAGTTCAAAAAACACCTTAGTTTTCTGTCCTAATTAAGAGGAATGTTTTGACGGTGGAACGGTTGAAGTGGGTTGAAAAATGTGAGAGGAGTAGTCGCCAGAAAAAAGGGTGGAAATAGGGCTTTGGAAAGCCAGGAATTCTGGAAAATCCTGGAATTTGTTTGGGACTTGAAAAAAGGGTAGTTTAAATTTCCAGAAGGGTGGAACATGTTGAAGGTAGAATGGTTTAAATTGGTTGAAAAATTTGGAAATGGAAGTTTGAAAAATGGCCAATTCATTTTGAATGGGAAAAATGTCCCGGAAAACCTGGAATTTTGGGAAATTTGGGAATTTTTGGAATTTGTTAAGGAAAAGCCTGTGATTCCCGAATAGGCTAAACAGTTTGAAGTTGGAACAGTTTGAATTGGACGAAAAATGTGGAAGGTAGAGCTTGACAAAATCTGAAGAAGAAGAAGAAGAAGTTGTTGAATAACAAATAGATGTTAGTGTTTTACTTGTTTTAAGGGTTTTGGTTCTAAATGATCTCAGTAAGATATTACAGCTTGTAGCTGAGATTTGATGACCTATATTGAGTAAAACATGCTTGAAACTAGAATATCAACTGTTGCAAAGCTGTGTCATCAACACTCACAAGTATAAAACTAATTTTTAAAGAGATAATTTCTTATTTTAAGCATGTAAAAAAAAATCATGACTTTGACACAATTGTGTCTCATAATTAAAACAAATGAAAGCCAAATGGACTTTGCTGTTTTATTTTCAATGAAACAATAGAAAATACATACTCATATAGTAGTACAGTTGTTATTAGTGATAATATACTTATTTTAAGGTATTTTTGGGTTAATTGAGGTTAGCTAATTTTACTTGTTTTGGAAATTCTTGACAAGCCACATTTTCTTGTTCTATTGGCAGATAATTTTGCTTAGTTCAAATAAAATACCCCTCATTTTTTTATTTTTTTTTTATTGTTTTTGAACACTAAATTTTTGCAGTGTGCCCAGTTAGCTCATACACGTCTTTAAATCTCTGGATTGATGAAGTAATGGGGACCCTGGGGAAAAAGTGTCAAGACTTGGACTTTGGCGTGGTTTGTTTTCTCATGGTGCAAATGAGTTGGCCTGGACATGGCGTGAAGGTAAATACATATTTAATTTTAACACTCAAAAAAAGAACAAACAAAAGGCGCTCACAGTGAAGGCACAAAACTTAACGCAGGGAACAAAAATTTTGACTATGCATAACTATGAACATGGCAAAACAAAAGACACTAACTGTGGCATAAATAAACACAACTTACTTGCGGAAGCAAAGAGCAGCATGAATGTGATGTCGCCAGGCCGACCAACAGAAAATGACAGGCTTGAATAGTCATGTGGTGATTGAAAACAGGTGCGTGAGTTCAAATGAATCAGGTGCGTGAGTCGTGAGGACAGGTGAACTGATTGGTAGGCATGGAAACAAAACAGGGAGTGAAAAAACAGACTGACAGAGTGCAACAAACAAACAGAACATAGCCAAACTAAACTTGATCACCAAGACATGACAAAAAGAGTTAATATGGTTCATGGGGACCAAATTTAAATAATTTTGCATAATTCACACAAATTCGTATGCGACTACTGAGAACCATTTAAAAATAAATAAAAAATATGACACGATCCTCAGAATACAGCACTACAGCTGTCCTCTTATAGGAAGTTTCACCACTTAAATGTGAAAGCAAATCCTGCATCTTCTGTGACATTACTGAAAACTGCTATTTAGCAGTAATGAAGTTGACTGCAACTCCAACTACCATATATATAGAAGGATGGAAAATTCTGAATGACAATCATTCTTCAAGGTAATAATGTTGTATGATCATGCTGTATGAAAATGTCATCTTAAGGAACACTAAACCAGATTTTGTTTTTGGAAAAATGTATTAGTTTTAACCAGAGGTGGGTAGAGTAGCCATAAATTGTACTCAAGTAAGAGTACTGTTGCTTTAGAGATTTATTACTCAAGTAAAAGAAAAGAGTAGTCACCCAAATATTTACTTGAGTAAAAGTAAAAAGTATGTTGTGAAAAAACTACTCAAGTACTGAGTAACTGATGAGTAGTAACCTGTTCGTTTAATGATGACGGCAACAAATAATGCACAAAAACATAAAAATAGCAATGAGCAAATTCAGAGCCAGGAATATCTCTTAAGCAACTAAAACAATAATATATAATAAATAATAATACATTAACATAAAAAAAATAAGGCAAATTGGGACACAATAACTTAACAGCACCATAGGCTCAGTAGGCAGAGATTACAAAGGAAAATAACAAGTTAGCCTTTACGCAAACCATAAACTGATAGGTGTGGGTTGCACCTGGGAACACACTGTGCACTTCTGATTGGTGTTTGTATGCATGCGTGTGTGTGTGTGTGTGTGTGCGACTGTGCGTGTGTGCATGTGTGTGTCTGTCTATGAGGCTGCAGTGCGTTAATAAATGTCCCCACACGATGTACATTTGACAGTGATTCATAGCAGGGAAGCCTACGGTGACAGCCAAAATATCTACAAACGTTTCTTACCGCGATGTGCTTCCTCAAATTTGACGTTGAGTTCATGTAAGCTTCAGCTTGTTGTTGTTTTGCCGCTGAAACGGACCGCCTGGCTCTGTTTGATTGGTGAAACGGACTCAAACGTCACCAGTGACTGCATTTGATTGGTGATCCTACTTTGAAGGTCTGTCTGACAAAGCAAAACAAACAAAGTGTGCATTAACAGATCGATAAAAATCAGTAGCGAGCTGAATGTAGATAAATGAAGCGGAGTAAAAGTAGCGTTTCTTCTCTATAAATATACTCAAGTAAAAGTAAAAGTATGTTACATTAAAACTACTTTTAGAAGTACAATGTATCCCAAAAATTACTCAAGTAGATGTAACGTAGTATTTGTAGCGCCTTACTACCCACCTCTGGTTTTAACTAAGGATGGATACCATACAGAATCACAGTACTATTAATGGCCTACAGGGCCAGGAGGGGCACAGAGGATGCTGTGGCCTGCCTGCTGCATCTCCTCCTCCAGCATCTGGACTCCCCAGGCAACTTTGCCAGGATCCTCTTCGTGGACTTCAGCTCCGCCTTCAACTCCCTACAGAAGCATCTACTGATCCGGAAACTACACCAGCTCAACATCCCCCCTCAGCTGATCCACCTCACCCACAATTTCCTCACCGACCGATTGCAAGCAGTAAGGGTGGGCTCAAACACATCCCCGATGCTTACCATCAACACCGGGGTCCCACAGAGATGTGTGTTGAGCCCTTTCCTGTACACACTCTACACCAATGACTGCCGTAGCATCTCACCCACCACAACATACTTAAAATACTCAGATGACACAGCCATTCTCGCACTCCTCTCCAACAGTCAATCCATCCTGGACTATCATAACACAGTCAAACATTTCACAGAGTCATGCACAGCCAGTTATCTGGAAATCAATGTCAATAAAACAAAAGAAATATGGTTCAACCCCCCCTCACCTCAGAACCCCATCATCATAAACACACAAACAGTTAAAACAGTTGACACTTTTAAATACCTGGGCATAACCTTGGACAATAAACTCACCTTTGATCAACACACCACGGACATTCAAAAAAGAAGTCAACAAAGACTGTCAGCCATTCGGAAACTTAAAGGACTATACGTTGCACCTCATCTCCTGTTATTACTTTACCAAAGCATTGTTCAACCCATCCTTCTGTACTGTTCCACATGTTTTTTCACCATGCTTTCTGTAACCAACCGGACCAAACTCACACGCATTACAAACATAGCAGCTAAAATCATCGGCCTACCCACACCCAACATTTCAGACATAAACCACAGGTCCATCACCCGACTGGCAAAAACAATAGTCCAGGATATCACTCACCCACTACACCAATACATCATCCCACTACCATCAGGGCGCAGGTACAGAACAATCAAATTCCGGAGGGCCCGCCTCAGGAAAAGCCTGATCCCTGCAGCTATAGCCGCCCTTAACAGCAGGCCCGGCCGACCTGTCTGACAAGCCTGTAAATGTGTGTTAGTCAAGTATGATGTCTTTTTGTTATTTTTTTTGTGTGATGTGTAATGTCTAGTGTTTAAATGTACGGCAGTGACAATGAATTTCCCCAAGGGGACCAATAAATCTAATCTAATTTAATCTAATCTAAACCTTTTTTAAATGATTAACATCATTTAAAAAGGTTTCCCTTTAGGGGACCTGTTTTTTTGTCCCCATACCGTCAGAGGTCCCCTAAAGGTGACTGTGTAAACAGAGTGATGTCCCCATTAAATAAGCATTGCCAGAACACACACACACACACACACACACACACACACACAGTATAGAGACATGCACGCAACCAGGCGCACCCATCAGCTAATCATGTGGACAGATGGGTCATCAGCTCTTTAATTGTGTGATTGGCTGAGATCTGCAGCAGTGTGTGTGTGCTCCTGTTGCGTCCTATTGCACACAATCAAGATGTTGTCAAAGACACCGACGCCGTCAAATAATCCCACTCAGACATAGATATAGACATTGCATTATTATTTTCTTGACACCCACTCTGTGATGTTTAGGATCGTGGCCGTGCACGTGCAAGTATGTGTGTGTGTGTGTGTGTGAGTGTCCATGCTTGCACCCGTCGTGATTTTGTCCTTTTCAGCAATGCGGCCAAAATACATTAGAGCACATCTGTCCACTCCAGAGCCACTCCTAATCCTATCTGAAGAGCTCTCTGTCCGTCCATTCAGCCGTCCTAAACGCTACCTTGAGAGAATCAATTTGCCTAAATTCTCATCATATTTAAAGTGCTGCGCGACTCTTATAACTGATGAAAGGTCAACTAAAGCTGGGAGGTTCCTCCAGCCCTGGAAGCTGCCTGTTGACGGACTCTGTACGACCTCAAAGTGCTACAGTGTATTAAAAAAATAAATAAAATAAAAAATAAATACAAATCAAAAGTAGAACAGCCAAATAGCAAAAAATAGTATGCATATATCTAAAAAAAGGCTTTTTTTTTTTCTTTTTTTTTTTTAAATAAGGGTTTTTAAGCCTTTTTTAAAAGCATCCACAGTCTGTGGTGCCCTCAGGTGGTCAGGGAGAGCGTTCCACAGACTGGGTGCGGCGGAGCAGAAAGCCCGGTCTCCCATTGTTCGTAGCTTTGTCCTCGGAGGTTGGAGGAGGTTAGCCTGTCCAGAGCGGAGGTGTCGTGTGGAGCAGTGGTTGTCAAATGGGGGTACGCGTACCCCTGGGGGTACTTCAAGGTATGCCAAGGGGTACGTAAGATTTTGTTTTTAAATGTCTGTCAAAAAGAACTGTGAAAAGAAATGCAACAATGCAATATTCAGTGTTGACAGCTAGATTTTTTGTGGACATGTTCCATAAATATTGATGTTAAAGATTTCTTTTTTTGTGAAGAAATGTTTAGAATTAAGTTCCTGAATCCAGGTGGATCTCTATTACAATCCCCAAAGAGGGCACTTTAAGTTGATGATTACTTCTATGTGTAGAAATCTTTATTTATAATTGAATCACTTGTTTATTTTTCAACAAGTTTTGAGTTATTTTTATATCTTTTTTTCGAAATAGTTCAAGAAAGACCACAACAAATGAGCAATATTTTGCACTTTTATACAATTTAATAAATCAGAAACTGATGACATAGTGCGGTATTTTACTTCTTTATCTCTTTTTTTCAACCAAAAATGCTTTGCTGTGATTAGGGGGTACTTGAATTAAAAAAAACATTCACAGGGGGTACATCACTGAAAAAAAGGTTGAGAACCACTGGTGTGGAGGATATGGGGGTGAGTATTTCTTTGAGGTAGAGGGGGGCATTTCCATGGAGGCACTGGTGGGTTTGAATTCAATCCTGAGTGGAACAGGAAGCCAGTGAAGGGATTTGCGGTTGGGAGAGTGGCCGTGCCAGCAATCTGAGCATTCCTGGTTCGATCCCCACCTTCTACCAACCTCGTCACGTCCGTTGTGTCCTTGAGCAAGGCACTTCACCCTTGCTCCTGATGGGTCGTGGTTAGGGCCTTGCATGGCAGCTCCCGCCATCAGTGTGTGAATGTATGGGTGAATGTGGAAATAGTGTCAAAGTACCTTGAAGGTAGAAAAGCGCTATAAAAGTATAACCCATTTACCATTTACAGGTAAAAGCCAGTAAATTAGAATATTTTGAAAAACTTGATTTATTTCAGTAATTGCATTCAAAAGGTGTAACTTGTACATTATATTTATTCATTGCACACAGACTGATGCATTCAAATGTTTATTTCATTTAATTTTGATGATTTGAAGTGGCAACAAATGAAAATCCAAAATTCCGTGTGTCCCAAAATTAGAATATTACTTAAGGCTAATACAAAAAAGGGATTTTTAGAAATGTTGGCCAACTGAAAAGTATGAAAATGAAAAATATGAGCATGTACAATACTCAATACTTGGTTGGAGCTCCTTTTGCCTCAATTACTGCGTTAATGCGGCGTGGCATGGAGTCGATGCGTTTCTGGCACTGCTCAGGTGTTATGAGAGCCCAGGTTGCTCTGATAGTGGCCTTCAACTCTTCTGCGTTTTTGGGTCTGGCATTCTGCATCTTCCTTTTCACAATACCCCACAGATTTTCTATGGGGCTAAGGTCAGGGGAGTTGGCGGGCCAATTTAGAACAGAAATACCATGGTCCGTAAACCAGGCACGGGTAGATTTTGCGCTGTGTGCAGGCGCCAAGTCCTGTTGGAACTTGAAATCTCCATCTCCATAGAGCAGGTCAGCAGCAGGAAGCATGAAGTGCTCTAAAACTTGCTGGTAGACGGCTGCGTTGACCCTGGATCTCAGGAAACAGAGTGAACCGACACCAGCAGATGACATGGCACCCCAAACCATCACTGATGGTGGAAACTTTACACTAGACTTCAGGCAACGTGGATCCTGTGCCTCTCCTGTCTTCCTCCAGACTCTGGGACCTCGATTTCCAAAGGAAATGCAAATTTTGCATGGTTGGGTGATGGTTTGGGGTGCCATGTCATCTGCTGGTGTCGGTCCACTCTGTTTCCTGAGATCCAGGGTCAACGCAGCCGTCTACCAGCAAGTTTTAGAGCACTTCATGCTTCCTGCTGCTGACCTGCTCTATGGAGATGGAGATTTCAAGTTCCAACAGGACTTGGCGCCTGCACACAGCGCAAAATCTACCCGTGCCTGGTTTACGGACCATGGTATTTATGTTCTAAATTGGCCCGCCAACTCCCCTGACCTTAGCCCCATAGAAAATCTGTGGGGTATTGTGAAAAGGAAGATGCAGAATGCCAGACCCAAAAACGCAGAAGAGTTGAAGGCCACTATCAGAGCAACCTGGGCTCTCATAACACCTGAGCAGTGCCAGAAACTCATGGACTCCATGCCACGCCGCATTAACGCAGTAATTGAGGCAAAAGGAGCTCCAACCAAGTATTGAGTATTGTACATGCTCATATTTTTCATTTTCATACTTTTCAGTTGGCCAACATTTCTAAAAATCCCTTTTTTGTATTAGCCTTAAGTAATATTCTAATTTTGGGACACACGGAATTTTGGATTTTCATTTGTTGCCACTTCAAATCATCAAAATTAAATGAAATAAACATTTGAATGCATCAGTCTGTGTGCAATGAATAAATATAATGTACAAGTTACACCTTTTGAATGCAATTACTGAAATAAATCAAGTTTTTCAAAATATTCTAATTTACTGGCTTTTACCTGTATAGTTCAGGGGTGCTCACACTTTTTCAGCAGGCAAGCTGAGGACCAAGTCGAGGTAATCTACCTCATACATAGAGTGCAGGCCAACAGTTTGGACACACCTTCTCATTCATTGTGTTTTCTTTAATTTCATGACTATTTACATTGTAGATTGTCACTGAAGGCATCAAAACTATGAATGAAAACATGTGGAGTTATGTACTTAACAAAAAAAAAAAGACAGCAATGCACACTCTTGGCATTCTCTTGATGAGCTTCAAGCACACATGTGAAGTGGAAACCATTTCAGGTGACTACCTCTTGAAGTTCATGAATGAACACATGTGGAGGAAAAAAAAGGGGAAATAATTGAAAACATGTTTTATATTTAAGTTTCTTCAAAATAGCCACCCTTTGCTCTGATTACTGCTTTGCACACTCTTGGCATTCTCTCCATGAACTTCAAGAGGTAGTCACCTGGAATGGTTTTCACTTCACAGGTGTGCTTGAAGCTAGAATATAATACATGTTTTCAGTTATTTCACCTTTTTTTGTTAAGTACATAACTCCACATGTTTTCATTCATAGTTTTGATGCCTTCATTGACAATCTACAATGTAAATAGTCATGAAAATAAAGAAAACCCACTGAATGAGAAGGTGTGTCCAAACCTTTGGCCTGTACTATAAATATATATATATATATATATATATATATATATATATATATATATATATATATATATATATATATATATGTCTTAATAAGGTTATCCAAAAAATAGTGCTCGATACCGTAGTAGAGCGCAATATATGTATGTGTGGGGAAGAAAAATCACAAGACTATTTCATCTCTACAGGCCTGTTTCATGAGGGGGGGTACCCTCAATCGTCAGGAGATTTTAATGGGAGCATTCGCATACCATGGTTTATATAGGGCACAGAGTGGGTGGGTACAGGCTGGCCTAGGGGCGTGGTGATTGGTTCATGTGTTACCTAGGAGGTGTTTCCGTCTATGGCGGCATGTTGTTACAATTTCGCTGCGCTTGTTGAGGAATGACAGGTCTGGACGGTAGATAATAAACAGTTTCTCTTTCAAGCATAGGTTGCATCTTTTATTACCACTATTGTAAGGTGTGCTGGATGCAAGAATTTGCCATGTTATTGAATATTCAACATTATTGTCTTTGAGGTCCCAAATGTGTTTGCTGAGTTCTGTGGTATTTCGCAGGTTTTTGTTCCTGAAAGAAGCCTTGTGATTGTTCCATCTGGTTTTGAATTCTCCCTCGGTTAATCCTACATATGTGTCGGATGTGTTAATGTCCTTGCGTATTACCTTAGATTGGTAGACAACTGATGTTTGTAAGCACCCCCCGTTGAGAGGGCAATCAGGTTTCTTTCGACAATTACATCCTTTGTTGGTTTTGGAGTCGTTCTGTCTGAGGGCCGACGGCTCATTTGCAATTGTTTTGTTGTGGTTTGAGATGATTTGTCGTATATTGTTCATGCAGCTGTAGCTCAATTTAATGTTGTTCTTGTTGAATACTTTTCTTAGGATGTTGTCTTTGGGAAAGTGTTTGTCAATCAGATTGAGGAATTTGTGTCCAATGTTCGTTGAGACGTTTTTGCTGTATGGGGGGTTGTACCAGATGATGTCGTTCCGTTTTCTGTTCTTTCTTGGCTGGTTTCCTGGCGTGGGTTCATAGGTGAGGGTGAAATTGTATCCGCTTTCATCAAGGGCTTTTTGGTACGTGGGGGTTGCTTGGTCAAATTCAGCTTATATATATATATATATATATATATATATATATATATATATATATATATATATATATATATATATAAAATGTATTTATAAAACAGACATTTTTTGTTAACATGTTAAAGGTGTTTAATAAAAATGCAATTGTGACGATCTGTCACATTTACGTCTGGTTATGCTTGCTAAGTTTGTTTATGTCCTGAGTAGCGCACTTATTTTCAGTTCCTTTTCCTGCGTGTCTCCCTGAGCGCTCTTTCCCCTCACCTGCCGCTGAGTAGCAGCCTGGCCACACCTTGTAGTGGTTTTCAATCAATTGGCTTCTATAAATGCCCACCTCACCCTTTCATCAGGGCTCGAGGACTGTTTTTGTGTTCAATGTCAAATACACTTCCCTGCTGCACCTCCATGAACTATTTGTAAGAATTAAAAGGCTCTTACCTGCACTTTGCCTTCCTGTCTCCTGCATCTGGGGGTCACAACTGCTGCAACCATGTGAGTCCGTCACGTAATCCTCGCATATGCATATAGATTCCTTTCTTTTACAAAGACAGTAATATTAATTGCATTAATTGGAATCGGACTGGATTCACAGTACTGCTGATAACTTCCACATTTTCGAATATACATTGTGGTGGAGAAAAAAAGTTCTCCAATACCATATGAAAGAGGTTGTTTTCTGACATCTTATTTGTCCAGCGTCCATACTCGTTTTTATACACGTTACTGTTACGGCTCAAGCACCTGCCGCCACACATTCTGCTGTGCGCTCCTCTGAGTGCATTGCTGGACAATCTGTGATCAACACACCTGACGCTGAAGAGGACTCCACTTCCTTCTTAAGCCAGCGTGTCCTGCATTCCAGTGCCAGAACGTAGCGACTTGTGCCTGTACAGTAAGCCTTACATGTCTCTAGCTTTCCTCGCCTATGTGCTTCCTCGCGCTCCGTGTTTCCCTGCCTATGTGCTGTTGCGTTTGGACCAGTTGTTCCTCCCAGGGAATTCAAGTTTATGGTCGTCGCTCCCAAGCTCTTTACGACACTTAAAGCTGAGTAAAAGAACCACCAGAGACAGAATAGGTATTTTGTAATATATTTGCAAAGCTTTGTAAATATAATGAGACCAGTCCAGCATAGAACATTCAATCACGCAGCTAAGATGGTCTGATCCCAAATATGGAAACATTCTATTCTATAAAGTCTCTCTCCCTCCCACCCTCGCTGTCTTGTCTTTCCAGCCCAAACACATGCCCATTGTCCTCCGCATCTGGACACAAGAATAGATAAGAAGAAGGAGTATCTCTCTTTCTTACATTCCAAAGTCAAGGTTAGCACACAGTATTTGCAGACAATCAAAAGACCACAATTGGAAGAAAAACACTAGCTGTTTTGTAATATGATTATGAAAATAAAGAAGTAACACTTAAATACGGATATATGTAAATATCTGCCTCCGACAGTGCTCATCGTGTCTTGTCCTGTGTCGTCATCCGGCAGCTCCTCGTCGTTCCCTGGTTTCGAGCTGTATGTCTCGTCTCCCCGGATTCCCTCTGGACTTCCTGCTGCCTCCCTGGATCTCAACTTCTCGCCTGCCTCCGGAATACGACGCCTTGCTCTAGCCCCTGAACACTTGCCTGTCCCCGGAACTCCGAACCTGCCTTGCCGTTTCTGGACTTCCACATCTTTCTCAACACATACCTTCAACACCTTCCGGTAACACTCACCATATAATCGCTTCACATAGTCATACCACACATATTTGAATTAATGACACACATCATTATATCGTGTTAATAAATACGCTGCAAGCTAATCGACGTCCCTGTCTCCGTGCCATCAAATTCTCCACTGTACCGTTACATTTACAAGAAATACATTGATGGCAAACTCCATAGCCTTCTCTGGAGTGATGAATCACACTTTTTCATCTGGCAATCTGATGGATGAGTTTCGGTTTGGAGGTTGCCAGGAGAACGCTCCATTTCGGACTGCATTGTGCCGAGTGTGAAATTTGCTGGTGGAGGAATTATGGTGTGGGGTTGTTTTTCAGGTGTTGGGCTTGGCCCCGTAGTTCCAGTGAAAGGAACTTTGAATGCTCCAGGATACCAAAACATTTTCGACAATTCCATGCTCCCAACCTTGTTGGAACAGTTTGGAGCGGGCCCCTTCCTCTTCCAACATGACTGTGCACCAGTGCACAAAGCAAGGTCCTTAAAGACATGGATGACAGAGTCTGGTGTGGATGAACTTGACTGGCCTGCACAGAGTCCTGACCTGAAACCGCTGGAACACCTTTGGGATGAATTAGAACGGAGAATGAGAGCCAGGCCTTCTCGACCAACATCAGTGTGTGACCTCACCAATGCGCTTTTGGAAGAATGGTCGAAAAATCCTATTAATACACTCCGCAACCTTGTGGACAGCCTTACCAGAAGAGTTTCAAGTTTCAAGTTTCAACTTTATTCACAATACCATAGAACAATTACAATAGTAGTGAACATACTTGCCAACCTTGAGACCTCCGATTTCGGGAGGTGGGGGTGGGGGGCGTGGTCAGGGGGCGTGGTTAAGAGGGGAGGAGTATATTGACAGCTAGAATTCACCAAGTCAAGTATTTCATACATACCGTATTTTCTGCACTATAAGGTGCACCGGATTATAAGGCGCACCTTCAATGAATGGCCTATTTTAAAACGTGCATATATAAGGCGCACCGCATTATAAGGCGCATGGAATATAAGCTACAGTAGTGGCTGGGGTTACGTTATGCATCCCGTAGTTGCGAGACCTGTTGTGGCTCAATATTGGTCCATATATAAGGCGCATCGGATTATAAGGCGCACTGTCAGCTTTTGAGAAAATTGGGAGGTTTTTAGGTGCACCTTATAGTGCGGAAAATACGGTATATATGAATATATATATATATATATATATATATATATATATATATATATATATATATATATATATATATATATATATATATATATATATTTACATCCTGAAAATATGCAAACAAAACTGTGTTTAGATAATTGATACTTCAAACTTGCATAAATAAATCTTAAGGAATATAACATAACTTGGCTTCTGAGAGCTTCAAAATGTAATAAATAAAATGCTAAAGTTGTTGATAAACAAGCAATGATTTTAATAATTAAATATGGTCATTTTAAATGAATTATTATGATCATTTAAAATTAATTATTTCACATGTGTTTATTTTAATGTGTAATTCTAAGGCTGGATGTAATAAGGAGTCAGAAAAAATACAAATAAAAATACAATTAATTTTGATGTTTTTAGCAAAATATAGTAAAAATGGATTTAGTTTTTTTATTTTAATTAATAAATATATGTATTTTTAGGTAAGATAAACATAATAATACAATTTATCTCTGTCTAAATGATTTAGTTCTTGTCACCCTGTTGTCCTCCCGTCGTGAAAAAAGGCTGTCCTCATTCAGGTCCGCATGGAGCTGGAGGAGGCGTGGCCTCCAGTTCCGGCTGAAAATCGGGAGATTTTCGGGAGAATATTTGTCCCGGGAGGTTTTCGGGAGAGGCGCTGAATTTCGGGAGTCTCCCGGAAAATTCGGGATGGTTGGCAAGTATGGTTGTCAGGGCCGGCCCGTGGCATAGGCCGTATAGGCAAATGCTAAGGGCGCCGTCCATCAGGGGGCGCCACGCCAGTGCCACAAATGTTGGAGAAAAAAAAGAAAAGAAAGTTGGTTCTATTATTTCTAAATACAAAAAATAATCCCACGTTAATTAAAATGCAAATTAAAGCCTATTTAATAGAAATATTATTTGTTACAACATTACGCCCCCCCCTCCTTCCCCCCGCACGGTGCGCCCCCCCTTTTAAGCAGGTGTTTTTGTTTACATTGTTATTGCCTTCTGGTTAGCTAATGTTTGCCCTGCAGGTAATAGTCACTTTTCCACCCCTTTATATATTAGGTATAGTTGTAAGCAGAGGTGGGTAGAGTAGCCAGAAATTGTACTCAAGTAAGAGTACTGTTACTTTAGAGATGTATTACTCAAGTAAAAGTAAGGAGTAGTCACCCAAATATTTACTTGAGTAAAAGTAAAAAGTATGTTGTGAAAAAACTACTCAAGTACTGAGTAACTGATGAGTAACATACACACACACACACACATATATATATATATATATATATATATATATATATATATATATATATATATATATATATATATATATATATATATATATATATATATATATACACATACATATACATTGATATATACAGTATATAATTTATATGTATTTATTTTGCTGTTTTTGTTTACATGTTAAAGATGTTTTAATGAATATACATGCATGTTTAACATATAGATTCCTTTCTTTCATGCAGACTAGAATATAAGTTGGTGTATTACCTGATTCTGATGACTTGCGTTGATTGTAATCAGACAGTAGTGATGATAACGTCCACGTTTTCAAATGGAGGAGAAGAAAAGTTCCTCCTTTCTGTCTAATACCACATGAAAGTGGTTGGTTTTTGGCACCTTATTTGTCCAGCTTCCATATTCGTTTTTATACACTTTACAAGAAATATATTGGCGTCAAACTCCGTAGCTTGCTAGCTTGTTTGCGCTGGCTTTCGGAGACTCTTGTTTTGAAAGCGCTGGCGCGATGGAGCGGCACTTTTATTGTGAAGACAGGAACGTCCTCATGTGCGGTCAGTCTTGAGGCTTTTGAAGGGATGTACGGTTGAAATAAAAAAAGTATATTTTTTCCTTCGCACTTTTGATTGATTGATTGGAACTTTTATGATTAGATTGCACAGTACAGTACATATTCCGTACAATTGACCACTAAATGGTAACACCCCAATACGTTGTTCAACTTGTTTAAGTCAGGTCATGTGACCACCTGGCTCTGTTTGATTGGTCCAACGTCACCAGTGACTGCATCTGATTGGTGGAACGAAGTGAAAAGTCACCAGTAAGGCAGGCACTTTGAAGGTCTGTCTGACAGACCAAAACAAACAAAGCGTGCATTAACAGATCGATAAAAATTAGTAGCGAGTAGCGAGCTGAATGTAGATAAAAGTAGCGGAGTAAAAGTAGCGTTCCTTCTCTATAAATATACTTAAGTAAAAGTCAAAGTATGTTGCATTAAAACTACTCTTAGAAGTACAATTTATCCCAAAAGTTACTCAAGTAGATGTAACGGAGTAAATGTAGCGCGTTACTACCCACCTCTGGTTGTAAGTAAAAAAAAAAGGTCAAAGACAAAGCTATTCGGTTTCTTGTGAGTATATACACTTCACTGCCGATGTGGGGGGGCGCCACCTAAAATCTTGCCTAGGGCGCCAGATTGGTTAGGGCCGGGCCTGATGGTAGTGAATATCATTAAAGATGTTGGTAAGTGAAAGGGTCCCCCAAATAAGCTAGAATAAGCTTTTGATAGGGGGTCCAGAGGACAGTGTATACATGGAATGATGAAACATGGTGGCACGCACGAAAAAACAAAAAAAACAACAAAAAAACGCTATATGATAAACACAAGATCATAGTACTAAAGCAAGCATACACATACATACATACATTCATTCAACCATGCAAAACCCAACAGTAGTCTACCCCTCATGAGGCATTAAAGATACGTGGTTAATAGGTAAGTTTTCAGTTTCTTTTTGAAGTTGGAGAATGGATACAGCATCTTGAGGCTCTCATTAAGCCGGTTCCAAATCTCTGGTCCCCTGCATACAACACTTCGAGCGTTACAAGCCAGTAGACGATGTTTACCTGATATTAGATCTAAGTTACGAGTGTTGTGGGCATGCTGGGGACGATAGATAGGAACCAAGCTACAGAGCCTATGATTCAACCTGTGGATGACTTGATAGGTTAGACAAGCATTGTGATACATATTGAACTATGTCAGTCTTAAGAGATGATAATTTGACAGTCGAATCTGTAATAGCTGCAAAACGTGGACCGGCATCATATTGAACCCTATGGGTTAGGAATGGGATGGCACTTCAAGTTCATATGTGAGTCAAGGCGTATGTAGAGGCCTACTGAAATGTGATTTTCTTATTTAAACGGGGATAGCAGGTCCATTCTATGTGTCATACTTGATCATTTCGCGATATTGCCATATTTTTGCTAAAAGGATTTAGTAAAGAACATCGACGATAAAGTTCGCAACTTTTGGTCGCTGATAAAAAAGCTTTGCCTGTACTGGAAGTAGCAGACGAGTAGCGTGACATCACAGGTTGTGGAGCTCTTCACATCTGCACATTGTTTACAATCATGGCCACCAGCAGCGAGAGCGATTCAGACCGAGAAAGCGACGATTTCCCCATTAATTTGAGCTAGGATGAAAGATTTGTGAATGAGGAAAGTGAGAGTGAAGGACTAGAGGGCAGTGGAAGCGATTCAGATAGGGAAGATGCCGTGAGAGGCGGGTGGGACCTGATATTCAGCTGGGAATGACTAAAACAGTAAATAAACACAAGACATATATATACTCTATTAGCCACAACACAACCAGGCTTATATTTAATATGCCACAAATTAATCCCGCATAACAAACACCTCCCCCCTCCCGTCCATATAACCCGCCAATACAACTCAAACACCTGCACAACACACTCAATCCCACAGCCCAAAGTACCGTTCACCTCCCCAAAGTTCATACAGCACATATATTTCCCCAAAGTCCCCAAAGTTACCGTATTTTCCGCACTATTAGCCGCACCTAAAAACCACAAATTTACTCAAAAGCTGACAGTGCGGCTTTTAACTCGGTGCGCTTTATATATGGATTAATATTAAGATTCATTTTCATAAAGTTTCGGTCTCGCAACTACGGTAAACAGCCGCCATCTTTTTTCCCCGTAGAAGAGGAAGTGCTTCTTCTTCTACGCAAGCAACCGCCAAGGTAAGCACCCGCCCCCATAGAACAGGAAGCCCTTCTTCTTCTACTGTAAGCAACCACCCGCCCGCGTAGAAGAAGAAAAAGCGCGCGGATATTACCGTACATTTCATTTCCTTTGTGTGTTTACATCTGTAAAGACCACAAAATGGCTCCTACTAAGCGACAGGGATCCGGTTCATGAAAAGACGCAATCTCTCTACTATTTCACAGCAACTGCCTAAAGACTTTCAAGAAAAGCTGGCTACTTTCCGTGCATATTGTAAAAACAAGATAGCTGAAAAAAAGATCCGGCCAGAGAACATTATCAACATGGACGAGGTTCCACTGACTTTTGATATTCCTGTGAACCGCACTGTGGATACAACGGGAGCACGTACGGTGAATATTCGCACCACAGGGAATGAGAAGTCATCCTTCACTGTGGTTCTAGCTTGCCATGCTAATGGCCAGAAACTTCCACCAATGGTGATATTCAAAAGGAAGACCTTGCCAAAAGAGACCTTTCCAGCCGGCGTCATCATAAAAGCTAACTCGAAGGGATGGATGAAGAAAAGATGAGCGAGTGGTTAAGGTAAGTTTAAGTTTACGCGAAGAGGCCGGGTGGCTTTTTTCACGCAGCTCCGTCCATGTTGATATACGATTCCATGCGCGCCCACATCACGCTGGTTTTAATATATTATTAAAGTTTGACTGACCCATTTGACTGTTTTTTTGACATTCCTTTAGCGCAGTTAGATGCGGCTTACAACACGGGGCGGCTTATAGGTGGACAAAGTTTTGAGATATGCCGTTCATTGAAGGCGCGGCTTATAACCCAGGGCGCCTTATGGTGCGGAAAATACGGTACGTATGTGACATGCACATAGCGGCACACACGAACGGGCAAGCGATCAAATGTTTGGAAGCCGCAGCTGCATGCGTACTCACGGTACCGTGTCTGCGTATCCAACTCAAAGTCCTCCTGGTAAGAGTCTCTGTTGTCCCAGTTCTCCACAGGCCAATGGTAAAGCTTGACTGTCATCTTCCGGGAATGTAAACAAGGAAACACGGGCTGTGTTTGTGTTGTGGCTGGAGCCGGCCGCAATACACCGCTTCCCACCTACAGCTTTCTTCTTTGCTGTCTCCATTGTTCATTGAACAAATTGCAAAAGATTCACCAACACAGATGTCCAGAATACTGTGGAATTTTGCGATGAAAACAGACGACCTAATAGCTGGCCACCATGCTGTCCCAAAATGTCCTCCACATACCGCGAAATTTAAAATTGCACTTTAGTAAGGTAACCCGGCCGTCTTGGCATTACCGTATTTTCCGCACTATAAGGCGCACCGGATTATTAGCCGCACCTTCAATGAATTACATATTTCATTACTTTGTCCACCAATAAGCCGCCCCGGACTATAAGCCGCGCCTACGCTGCGCTAAAGGGAATGTCAAAAAAACAGTCAGATAGGTCAGTCAAACTTTAATAATATATTGAAAACCAGCGTTCTAACAACTCTGTCCCAAAATGTACGCAAATGTGCAATCACAAACATAGTAAAATTCAAAATAGTGCAGAGCAATAGCAACATAATGTTGCTCGAACGTTAATGTCACAACACACAAAATAAACATAGCACTCACTTTCTGAAGTTATTCTTCATTCGTAAATCCTTCGAATTCTTCGTCTTCGGTGTCCGAATTGAAAAGTTGGGCAAGCGTGGGATCCAAAATGGCCGGTTCCGTCTCGTCGAAGTCATCGGAGTCAGTGTCGCTGTTGTTGTCCAGTAGTTCTGTGAATCCTGCCTTCCGGAAAGCTCGGACCACAGTTGTGACCGAAATATCTGCCGAGGCATTTACGATCCACTGGCAAATGTTGGCGTATGTCGTCCGGCGCTGTCTGCCTGTCTTAGTGAAGGTGTGTTCGCCTTCGGTCATCCATTGTTCCCACGCCGTTCGCAGTCGTGATTTGAATGCCCTGTTGACACCAATATCCAGCGGTTGGAGTTCTTTGGTTAATCCACCCGGAATGACGGCGAGTGTTGTATTTGTGTGCTTCACTTGTTTTTTGACGCCATCTGTGATGTGGGCGCGCATAGAGTCGTATATCAACATGGACGGAGCTGTGTGAAAAAAGCCACCCGGCCTCTTCGCGTAAACTTCCCTTAACCACTCGCTCATCTTTTCTTCATCCATCCATCCCTTCGAGTTAGCTTTTATGATGACGCCGGCTGGAAAGGTCTCTTTTGGCAAGGTCTTCCTTTTGAATATCACCATGGGAGGAAGTTTCTGGCCATTAGCATGGCAAGCTAGAACCACAGTGAAGGACGACTTCTCATTCCCTGTGGTGCGAATATTCACCGTACGTGCTCCCGTTATATCAACAGTGCGGTTCACAGGAATATCAAAAGTCAGTGGAACCTCGTCCATGTTGATAATGTGCTCTGGCCGGATCTTTTTTTCAGCTATCTTGTTCTTACAATATGCACGGAAAGTAGCCAGCTTTTCTTTAAAGTCGTTAGGCAGTTGCTGTGAAATAGTGGTCCGTGTGCGGATGGAGAGATTGCGTCTTTTCATGAACCGGAAACACCAAGAAGCACCACCTTTAAAATCATCCAGGTGAAGTTCGCTTGCTAGCGTTGTTGCCTTCATTCGAATAGTGATGGTGCTGACACTTCTGCTTGCTGCTCTCTGCTCAACAACCCACTGTTCGAGTTTGTCCTCCAACAGTTGCCATCTTGCTTTGTTCCCTCGGAAACTCTGTTTTGTCTTCTTTACCTGGCGCAGGTCATCTTCTTGCTTCCTCCACCTACGCACCATTGATTCATTTATGTTATATTCTCTTGCTGCTGCTCTATTTCCGTGTTCTTCGGCATGACTTATTGCCTTAAGTTTAAATTCTGCGTTATACGCGTGTCGCTTAGTAGGAGCCATTTTGTAGTCTGGTCTTTACAGATGTAAACACACAAAGGAAATGAAACGAAAATCCGCGCGCTTCTTTTTCTTCCGGGGGCGGGTGGTTGCTTACAGTAGAAGAAGAAGCGCTTCCTGTTCTATGGGGGCGGGTGCTTACCTTGGCGGTTGCTTGCGTAGAAGAAGAAGCGCTTCCTGTTCTACCGGGAAAAAAGATGGCGGCTGTTTACCTAAGTTGCGAGATCGAAACTTTATGAAAATGAATCTTAATATTAATCCATATATAAAGCGCACCGGGTTAAAAGCCGCACTGTCAGCTTTTGAGTAAATTTGTGGTTTTTAGGTGCGGCTAATGGTGCGGAAAATACGGTAGTTGCAATGTTAAGATTTCATCATTGATATATAAACTATCAGACTGCGTGGTCGGTAGTAGTGGGTTTCAGTAGGCCTTTAAATCACAAGTTTGGACCCCAGTGTTCTGTTTGCTCGCAACATGCAAATGTCAATGCAAGGATCTGCCAATATGTTAACAGTGATCCAAGTTCCTCTATATAACCAGAGCACTCAATGTTTTTTTTAGGAATTTGCTGCCAAAATGTTTGTCTCCAAAGTTTTAAACTGAACTTGGGGACCAGTATGGTGTCACTCCCAAGACAAACTTGGCCCCTGAGTGGTTAGTTGGATCGCCCTGCCCTAGCTGATCATTAATTCAATTATTGTCTGATTTATTACAAATATTTAATTGATGTGATGTTGTCACATTCTCTTCTGTACCCCCCCCCCCTCCATCTGTGTGTTTGTGCGCATGTGTGTATGTGCGAGGCCTCATAATTAAAGTGCACCGACATATAATCACCGTGCATGTTTACCTCTCATTGAATGGAAAGCCGCTCCCCCTCCTTTGTGGCTCGGCATTATCACGTTATTATTTGCGTCCTGCTCAGCTCCTCAGCCATCAACTCATTAAGTCTGCCTCTTTGACAGATTTAATGACCACATAAGCAAATAGAAAAGGCTCGCCATCGGAGCCCGGGCAGTGTTCAGTGCACGGCGTGGTTTGGCATCTTTGCTACACGCTTCCTGCACAACGCATTTGCAAGGAAGCTTCCAAGTTGATTTGAAAGCTTTAATTTTGAGCCGCGAGCGTACCTACGAGAGGAGGGGATGAATAGCAGAGAGCTGACCTTGATGAGGTCCTATCAGACTGTGCAACTCTGCTTTTATGCAAATTGTTGCCATCTCATCAAAACTTATCAATAGCGGAAAAAGAAAAACTAATTAAGTATTTTTTTTGTTCCCACTGACGATTCAATTAAAGGAAGATTTCCAACCTTAAATAGTCGAATTCATGTTGATCTTTTATTACTTTAATTGCACTTTGAAATAATTTTCCGAAGGAGATTACCTTTTATCAAATGGCAAGATGAATTGTGTAAAATGTAGACAAGATAGAAATGAAGGCCTCCTTGGCAGACCTGTTGCTCTTTGGAGGCTTTTGTTAGGTAATATTCCAACATTGGATTACCTTCCATGTTCACAGCCAGAAGTAGGGATGATGTTTGATAAGAAATTATCGAGTTTGTGTCAGGACTAGGACTTTGGCTTGGTTTGTTCTCCCGTGGTGCAAATGAGCATTTGGACCAGACATGGCGTGAAGGTGAAGACATTATTTATTTTAAACTATCAAAAAAGGAATAAACAAAAAGCGCGCACAGTGGCGGAGAATAAAACTAGACTTTAAACACAAAACTTGCACATTGGCAGAAACTATGAACAATTAAACAAAACACTAACTGTGGCTTAACAAACAAAAACTTACTTGGCATGGAACCGGCATGAAAAAAAGAGTAGCAAGGGTCATCAGGGTGTGGAGAGTGTGCAGGAGCATAAATGTGGTGATGTCGTCAGAACGAACAACAGAAAATGAATGAACTTAAATACTATGGACATGATTAGTGAAAGCAGGTGCGTGACTCAAAACGTGAAACAGGTGCGTGACGTGACAGGTGAAAACTAATGGTTGCTATGGTGACAAGAGTGCACAATGAGTCCAAACGTGGAACAGGTGCGTGACGTGACAGGTGAAACTAATGGTTGCTATGGTGACAAAACAAAACAAAAGTGCACAAAAAGTCCAAAATGTAAACCGAACATTACTAAAACAAAACATGATCACGCAGACATGACAGTTTGAGCCTATTATCGAATCCTATTATTGAACCGATACCTTATCGATTCTCTTATCGAGTCCAGATAGGTTGTTATATATGGAAAAAAACACACACTATTTGGTTTAACAAAAGCTCACTTTTATTATACAAGAAAAAAATAAAATCTATTAAATACATAAATATTGACTGTTACCCCCCTAAAAAAATAAAATGAAATAAATAAAAATTGACTGTTGTCACCCAAAGTATATTTATGGGATTTTTCAGAAAAACAAATATATACAGTAACACAAAAACAACCTGTCTCTGTGATCACTATAAGTGTATAAATAACAGTGACGTGCAGTGAGGTTCATGGCTGGTGAGGCACTGACTTCATCACAGTCAGATTTACAAACATCCATCCATCCATCCATTTTCTACCGCTTATTCCCTTCGGGGTCGCGGGGGCGCTGGAGCCTATCTCAGCTACAATCGGGCGGAAGGCGGTGTACACCCTAGACAAGTCGCCTCCTCATCGCAGGGCTAACACAGATGGACAGACAACATTCACACTCACATTCACACACTAGACATATGAACCCTAAAGAGTATCTTATTCACCATTTGATTGGCAGCAGTTAACGGGTTATGTTTAAAAGCTCATACCAGCATTCTTCCCTGCTTGGCACTCAGCATCAAGGGTTGGAATTGGGGGTTAAATCACCAAAAATTATTCCCGGGCGCGGCGCCGCTGCTGCCCACTGCTCCCCTCACCTCCCAGGGGGTGAACAAGGGGATGGGTCAAATGCAGAGTACAAATTTCACCACACCTAGTGTGTGTGTGACAATCATTGGTACTTTAACTTAACTTTAACTTTACACATACAAACTGTAGCACACAAAAAAGCACATTTAATAAAAAAAACGTTATTATGGTCTTACCTTTACTTATAAATGAAGTCCATGCGCCGCTGTTGTGCTGGATTAATGCACCCCTGATGGGAGTGTTATATCAACTAAAGCCCTCACTTAAACTTTCCATGTGCAAGATTGAATCTATTTAAAAAAGTGTAACCGAGGGTTTATAAATGTCGCCTATACTGTATGAAACTACAAAATAACAAACACGGAGGCTCCAGTTTACACGAGGACCACTTTATTTACCTTCTTTCAAAAACCTCCGCTCCACTCCAACGTGTCAACACTTCCGCTCTTAGCACCTTCAAAATAAGAGCTCAAGGCATATACTGTATAACAGCGCATAACAGGAACTTAACATCACAAAGAGGAAAGCCCATGAAAATAGGTTACAAAAGTTATTTAATAAGAAGCCAAAAAGTGCAAAAATAATAATGTGTGTGTTGGAGGAGTTTTGAATTAGGTACACCTGCAGTCTGCAGGTGTACCTAATATTGTGGCCCTGCAGTCATTCACAACTCCTCCAACACGAACATTATTGTTTTTGCACTTTTTGGCTTCTTATGAAATAACTTTTTTAAATACATTCAATCTTACACGTGGAAAGTTTAAGTGTGGGCTTTAGTTGATATAACACTCCCGTCAGGGGGTGCATTCTACGGCGAGGGTGCAGGAGGCGGGATTACTGTGAGCCTCAGCCAGTGCGTCTTTTGCAGCCGTTTTATGATCGCTCAGCACAAGAAATACGTTACACACATACAGTTGTTGACAAAATACACTGTACATTATATACCTCAGCTAACTAAACTATGGAAATGTATAATATAGTTCATATAGCAATACGGTCTCACTGCACAGCAGGCCAGCAGTTAGCCGAGTCCGCAATCCATGTTGAGGCACAACGCAGTGATGTGCTGATCACCGCAACGTCTCTTCTCAGTATTTGAACGGCAAATGTGAAAATTCAGCGATTTTGAATAAAAATAATCTAAAACTGGTGAAGTTAAATGGAAAATAACTTTATAGTATAATCACTGGATACATATAACAATTTAATAAAAATGTTTTCTTTTTACATTTTTTTTCTTTCCATCATGGCAGGTGAGGCCCTGCCTCACCTGCCTCTAGTGACTGCACGTCACTGATAAATGATAATATAGTGTTAAATAAAATCAGTCCCTTGGGCACAAAACTTAAAATAATACAGCTCTCCAAAAAGTGCACTTCTGCTGCTATTTGACATAACTGTTTGTTATGATGCTTTGACATTTTTGCACTTTATTTCTTTATTGAAAGAAAATTCTATGAAGAGAAAAGTTCTTTGCAAATGTGGTTACAATGCTCAAAAATGAAAAATTAAAGCTAAAAAAAGAAATGCACTTTATTGAGTTAACATTCTGCGATGAGGTGGCGACTTGTCCAGGGTGTACACCGCCTTCCGCCCGATTGTAGCTGAGATAGGCTCCAGCGCCCTCCGCGACCCCAAAGGGAATAAGCGGTAGAAAATGGATGGATGGATGGATGGAGTTAACATTATTTCTTTATAGGGGGAAATATGTGATGTTATGAGCTAGGGAATATAACAACTACACTACCCAGCATGCAACGGGAGTGACGAGCATGCGCGGTAGCCCCGGAAAGTGTTGTTGCATGTCGTCACCCGGCAGCTAAGAATGAGGTTATGAGCACGCTGTGAAAGTAAACGTCAAGAACTCAGCCAACACGCCTCGTCTGCATTATTTATAATTAGACAGACAACACATATACAGTGTGATTTTGTTTTGTTTACAAGGAAAGAAAAACAAAAGTTAAAAAAGGGAGATATGTTGTATCAATATGTACAGGTATGTGCTGCGGTTGCTTTAAGAACGTTGCGACAGCTGCCGTAAAGGAGGTGCGTTGCTAGCCTGGTTGCTATGTTTCCGGTTGGTCGTAAAAGTGTTGGTCATGTGTTTGTACCCTGCTCAAATCTCTCAGTAAAGTTATTCATTGGATTATACTTTTTGTTTTGAACTTTATTACACCTTGGAGCGCTTTTTCCGGTCCATTGTTTTTCCTGCTTTCGCTATCTGCGCCTAATGATTGAGCTCTGTGACGTCATTTCTTGTGATGTCTCACGGGACATTTCTGGTCGGGAAGGGATTCGTTCCCAGGGATTCGAATAAAGAACCAACTCTTTTTCTTTACTATAGTGGTCTCGATAACGGGTACCAGTTCTCAAAAAGGGATTCGAGTTCGAGGACCGGTTTCGAGTATCATCCCGAGCCATAAGACTCAACATGTCCATAAGAAGTAGGCATAATCCTTCTTTGTTTCTCAGCAATCACAGGACCAGAATCAGAATCAGAAATATTTTATTAATCCTCGAGGGGAAATTAACATTTTCAGCACAATCCCATTCGAGATCAGACAAACATTACAGGGAGACAGAACAGGATCGTTGACGGGTCTGCCAACTTCCGGCGCCCCTTACAAAAAAGGTGAGAAACAGTTTAACCCTGGGAAGGGGGGAATATTCAGTCTAAGCCTGGGCCCCTGGAGAAGGGGTCCGGACTAAGGCCATGGACGGAAAAAATACCTCATAGCCATAGCACACATAAACGTGTGTAAGAGAGAAATATCAAAGAACACAAAGGACATTCAAGACATTAAAAGAGCAGAGCTGATGCAACCAGATGCCACTCCAGCATTGTCACTTTTACACACAAAATCTAGCCCACCTAATTTTATATTTAAGATAATATTTATAATTTTTTATATATGTGTGGAAGTCGTTCCCTACCCGTTCCATGGATACCACGTCACAGGAGCCAGGTGTGCCTTTTTAACAGAGTTTTAATTTACAAGTAATTCCAAGAACAATCTTTTCAGATGTTTTCCTCTCCAGTCTCTCCCACCACCTCTCCTCCGCTGGCCGCTCACTGTTGAAGACAACAGATGATTAGATCACCACGTACCAACTGTGAAATCTAATCACCTGCCAGCTGTGTCTCGCCGTCCACCCTAGCCGATGGTGCTCCGCCCTCAACACCATTGACAGAGGCGGTGACCTTTGCTCCTGCAGGCGCGCTGATCACACTCTCCCTCCACATTATGTTTATATTATATTTGTGTGAATGCTCCAAATCATTCACACAAATGGTTGTCTACACCATAATTCATCTATTTATTCTTCTTCTTCTTTTTCTTCTCCAGATTTTGGCGCGCTCTACCTTCCACATTTTTCACCCGATTCAAACTGTTCCATTTTCAAACTGTTCAGCCTATTTGGGAATCGCGGGCTTTCCCTTAACAAATTCCAAAAATTCCCAGATTTCCCAGAATTCCAGGTTTTCCGGGACATTTTTCCCCATTCAAAATTAATTGGCCATTTTTCAAACTTCTACCATTTCCACATTTTTCTACCGATTCAAACCATTTCCACCTTCTACATATTCCACCATCCTGTAAATTCAAACAAACCTTTTTCTAAGTTAAAAAAAAATTCCAGGATGTTCCAGAATTCCTGGTTTTCCAAAGCCCTATATCCACCCTTTTTTTTAACCCACTTCAACCGTTCCACCGTCAAAACATTCCTCTTAATCAGGACAAAAACAAAGTTGTTTTTTGAACTGGAAACATTCCCAGTTTTCCCGAAATTCCAGGAATTTCATTATACCATTTCTCAATTCAACATGCTACTACTTCAAAATGTCTCGACCGAATTGAAAAAATTTTAACTAATTCATTCATAAATTCACACTCATTCAGACCATTCAAGTTTTTTTCCCTTTATTTAAAAATTCCCGATTTTCCCGAAATTCCCTATTTTTTTCTGAAATTCCCATTGAAATAAATGGGACATTCATCAAAGTTCCACAACTCCCACATTTTTCATCTGATTCAAACCATTCCAACTTCAAAATATTCAGCCTATTCAACAATTCTAAAAAAGAAATCCCGGATTTCCAATAATTCCTTTTTCTTTTTTTTTGCATTTTCCCCATTCAAAATGACAATTCCAACATTCTTCAACCTATTCAAACCATTCCAACTTTAACACATTCCACCATTCTAAAAATTCAAACAAGTTAAATAAATTCCCGATTTTCCCAAAATTCCCTAATACCATTTACTACTTCAACATTTTTTGCCCAATTTATGCAGTTTTAACACCAACCAATTCAGCTCATTTAGGACATTTATGCTCCTAATCATTTTTTTAAAAATCCAGCTTTTCCCCAAATTTCCAGGAAGTTCCCATTGAAATGAATGGGACATTTTTCCAAGTTGCACAATTCCCACATTTTTCAACCTTTTCAAACCATTCCAACATTAGCACATTCCACTCATCCTGGACAAGCTTCACAGTGTCTTGGCTGAATGAGCAGGTATCGGACACCTCGGTCTCTTCAGACGCATCCTCGCTCATCTATGATGACTGGACACCGGCCGAGAGTTAGTGGGCGGCCGAGGGTGGAGTCGGCTCTCTTGGTTGCTTTGTTGGGTCTGCTCCTGTCTCTGATCATGCTCCCCCCGCCTCAGCAGACGATTGATTGATTGAGAAGTTTATTGACATCTTAAAGAATTGAATCCATGTAATGCTTTAAAAAGGCAAATGGATGGCACAAAAAGCCAAAGGGCTTAATGACGATGACGATGGCGTGGAACACCGCAGAGGCCACCACAGTGTATATGTTTTTTTTGGTTTCTTTGTTTGTTTTTTTTGTTGTTGTTTTACTTTTGTAGCTGCATGTAGAAATGGCTGGTTGCATCAGCTCTGCTCTTTTAATGTCTTTAATGTCCTTTGATGTTTCCCTCTTACACACATGCTTATGAGTGCTATGGCCATGAGTTTTTTTTTCTTCTCCTTAGCCTCAGTCTGGACCCCCTCTCCCATCTCGTTTACCTGTTTCTCATCTTTTTTGTAAGTTGGCAGACCCGTCAGCGATCCTGTTCTGTCTCCCTGTAATGTTTGTCTGCTCTTGAATGGGATTGTGTTGACAATCTTAATTTCCCCTCTGGGATTAATAATCAGAATCAGAAATTCTTCATTAATAATAATAATAATAATAATTAATATTCAGAATCAGAAATACTTTATTAATCCCCGAGGGGAAATTAAAATGTTTAGCACATTCCTATTCAAGATCAGACAAACATTACAGGGAGACAGAACAGGATCGCTGACGGGTCTGCCAACTTCCGGCGCCAATTACAAAAAAGGTGACATACAGGTAAACAATGGGGGGGGGGATCGGTCTATGCCTGGGTCCAGACTGAGGCCAAGGGAAAAAACAACTCACAGCCATAGCACACATCCCTCTTACATGTGTGTAAGAGGGAAACATCAAGGGGAAGGGAAGGGAATCATGTTTATATAGCGCTTTTCTCTAGTGACTCAAAGCGTTTTTACATAGTTAAACCCAATATCTAAGTTACATTCAAACCAGTGTGGGTGGCACTGGGAGCAGGTGGGTAAAGTGTCTTGCCCAAGGACACAACGGCAGGGACTAGGATGGCGGAAGCGGGGATCGAACCAGGAACCCTCAAGTTGCTGGCACGGCCACTCTACCAACCGAGCTATACCGTACCATAGGAATATAATAGGAATAAATAAAATAGAAAATAAAATTAAGGAGTTTAAAATGGCCAGTAAAAAGCCTGATTAAAAAAAACACGCCTTTAAAATATTCATAAAATATGTATAAAATAAATTGTTTGCTGTATTACTGCAAAAACCTTCCTAAAATTGGAGAGGAGGATGCCGTTTCTGGCCCATGTTGAGCTCCCATGCATGCAACTTTCAATCAAACATCAAAGAACACAAAAGGACACTAAAGACATTAAAAGAGCAGAGCTGATGCAACCAGCCATTTCTACATACAGCTATGAATAAAAAGTAAAAGAAACATATACACTGTGGTGGCCTTTGCAGTGTTCCACGCCATCGTCTGCTGGGGTTGGGGGAGCATGGCCAGAGACAGGAGCAGACCCAACAAAGCAACCAAGAGAGCCGACTCCAATCTCGGCCGCCAACTAACTAAGGAGACTGAGGTGTCTGATACCTGCTCAATTCAGCCAAGACACTGTGAAGCTTGTCCGTCCCAGATCTGCAGCCCTGTCCCTTCATCCGCATCTCCTCCAGTCTCTCCAAACGGACTCTGGTGTGGCAGAGACCCAGCAGCTGGTCCCCACGGCCAAAAGGCTCCCGGGAGGTAGATCCAGAAGTCCACAAAAAAGCACAGCAGAAGTCACGAAAGTGCCACCCCATGTCACATAGTCCCGAAGGGTCCCGAACCAAAAGGCAAAAAAGTATATATACATAATGAAGTATTTCTGATTCCATTTTGTCCACTAGCGACGCTGAGATCATTATTAATGCATTCGTTACGTCTCGTCTCGATTACTGTAACGTATTATTTTTGGGTCTCCCTATGTCTAGCATTAAAAGATTACAGTTGGTACAAAATGCGGCTGCTAGACTTTTGACAAGAACAAGAAAGTTTGATCATATTACGCCTATACTGTATATACCTTTATATACATATATACCTAAATATATATATACCTATACTGGCTCACCTGCACTGGCTTCCTGTGCACTTAAGATGTGACTTTAAGGTTTTACTACTTACGTATAAAATACTACACAGTCTAGCTCCGTCCTATCTTGCTGATTGTATTGTACCATATGTCCCGGCAAGAAATCTGCGTTCAAAGAACTCCGGCTTATTAGTGATTCCCAGAGCCCAAAAAAAGTCTGCGGGCTATAGAGCGTTTTCTATTGGGGCTCCAGTACTATGGAATGCCCTCCCGGTAACAGTTAGAGATGCTACCTCAGTAGAAGCATTTAAGTCCCATCTTAAAACTCATTTGTATACTCTAGCCCAGTGGTTCTTAACCTGGGTTCGATCGAACCCTAGGGGTTCGGTGGAGCCTCTGCCGTGGAGGTCAAGACAAACCCGACTCATCGTGTAAATAAAAACTTTGGCGTATTATGGAAACCCCCGAACAATGTTCCCTCTAATTTTCCATCTGATTTGCAGGTGTGTAATTTGTTGTGAGTTCATGCAATGTGTTGGTTTTGTTCTTTGAACAAGGTGATGTTCATGCACGGTTCATTTTGTGCACCAGTAATAAAACATATAACTTTGTCTTGAATTGGAAAAAAAAAACATTTTATTTTTCACTAAAGAAGGGTTCGGTGAATGCGCATATGAACCTGGTGGGGTTCGGTACCTCCAACAAGGTTAAGAACCACTGCTCCAGCCTTTAAATAGACCCCCTTTTTAGACCAGTTGATCTGCCGTTTCTTTTCTAGTCTCCTCTGCCCCCCTCTCTCTTGTGGAGGGGGGACACAGGTCCGGTGGCCATGGATGAAGTGCTGGCTGTCCAGAGTCAGGACCCGGGGTGGACCGCTCGCCTGTGCATCGGTTGGGGACATCTCTGCGCTGCTGACCCGTTTCCGCTCAAGATGGTCTCCTGCTGGCCCCACTATGGACTGGACTCTCACTATTATGTTAGATCCACTATGGACTGGACTTTCACAATATTATGTCAGACCTGTTCGACGTCCATTGCATCCGGTCTCCCCTAGAGGGGGGGGGGGGTTACCCACATATGCGGTCCTCTCCAATGTTTCTCATAGTCATTCACATCAACGTTCCATTGGGGTTGTGAGTTTTTCCTTGCCCTTATGAGGGCTCTGTACCGTGGATGTCGTTGTGGCTTGTGCAGCCCTTTGAGACACTTGTGATTTAGGGCTATATAAATAAACATTGATTTATTGATGATTGATTGAGCATGGAATTGTCCAAAATGTTTTGGTATCCTGGAGCATTCAAAGTTCCTTTCACTGGAACTAAGGGGCCAAGCCCAACTCCTGAAAAACAACCCCACACCATCATTCCTCCGCTGACCCCTCTCTGTCAGTTTACGTGACCTACCACTTTGTGGCTGAGTTGCTGTTGTTCCCAAACTCTTCCATTTTCTTATAAAAAAGCCAACAGTTGACTTTGGAATTTGTTAGAGCGAGGAAACTTCACGACCGGATTTGTTGCACAGGTGGCATCCTATGACAGTTCCACGCTGGAAATCACTGAGCTCCTGAAAGCGGCCCATTATTTCACAAATGTTTGTCCGTTCGACGTCCATTGCATCCGGTCTCCCCTAGAGGGGGTGGGGGGGTGATCACCCACAAATGCGGTCCTCTCCAATGTTTCTCATAGTCATTCACATCAACAATCCATTGGGGTTGTGAGTTTTTCCTTGCCCTTATGTGGGCTCTGTACCGCGGATGTTGTTGGGGCTTGTGCTGCCCTTTGAGACACTTGCGATTTAGGGCTATATAAATAAGGGTGGAGTGCCATCTCCGGGTTGGGGAGGAGATCTTGCCCCAAGTGGAGGAGTTCAAGTACCTCGGAGTCTTGTTCACGAGTGAGGGAAGAGTGGATCGTGAGATCGACAGGCGGCGTCTTCAGTAATGCGGACGCTGTATCGATCCGTTGTGGTGAAGAAGGAGCTGAGCCGGAAGGCAAAGCTCTCAATTTACCGGTCGACCTACGTTCCCATCCTCACCTATGGTCATGAGCTTTGGGTTATGACCGAAAGGACAAGATCACGGGTACAAGCGGCCGAAATGAGTTTCCTCCGCCGGGTGGTGGGGCTCTCCCTTAGAGATAGGGTGAGAAGCTCTGCCATCCGGGGGGAGCTCAAAGTAAAGCCGCTGCTCCTCTACATCGAGAGGAGCCAGATGAGGTGGTTCGGGCATCTGGTCAGGATGCCACCCGAACGCCTCCCTAGGGAGGTGTTTAGGGCACGTCCGACCGGTAGGAGGCCGCGGGGAAGACCCAGGACACGTTGGGAAGACTATGTCTCCCGGCTGGCCTGGGAACGCCTCGGGATCCCACAGGAAGAGCTGGACGAAGTGGCTGGGGAGAGGGAAGTCTGAGCTTCCCTGCTTAGGCTGCTGCCCCCGCGACCCGACCTCGGATAAGCGGAAGAAGATGGATGGATGGATAAATAATGATTGGTTGATTGATTCTGATTCTGATTCTGATTCACACGGAATTCCTTCAGGAATTGCCTTGTCTAGTATATTTATATTTGTTTACATTTTTTACATTTAATTTATTGACAAATAAGCAAACTCCTTGTTGAACGCACCTCCTGGACTTCCCAAGTTAATATTACAAATATGTTGAACAAAATCTAAAGGTCCATTAGCCATATTCTTGCATACTATGTAGCGCATATGCCAATCAGGAATTGTTTTTCCAAAGAGACGGAAGAGCAAGGCCACAGCGGAAGGCTATGAAAGACCAGATGTCGCTGACAAAAGCGAGAGGAGAGACAAGATAACAAAAAAGTTTACTTAAACGCGGCGAATAACCGACAAGTCTAACAACTCTTCAGATCAGGACATGGTCACCCCTTTAGAATAAATGAATAGTGATTGATTGGCGCAAGAACAGCACATAATGCACCGTGGCTCCTTCACCGCCCACTAATCCGCTGAGGAGGCAATGAGCACCCTGCATGGAGGTGAGTGTTTTGTGTGTCTTAAGTATTAGTCGCCAGTGTGTTAGCCCACTGAATAGCAGTTGTGTGACAGGCACATATTAGTCCGTCATGGCCAGGGGGAATAAAAGAATCTCAGATAGCAGGAGACATAAAATAGTCATTACTGTGCGCGGCTGGCTCTCCTCTGGAAGAGACAAAGACGAACACGCCGGCACGCTTATTGGCTGCGGTCCGGGGCTGACAGGCGCACGTGGCGAGGCCAGAGGCGAGCGGGCATCTCTTCCCCACCCAGGGATAAAAGCAGAGACTGAAAAGATAAATTATAGGGCAGATGACAAAATAAATCCGGGAGAACTTTACACATTCCGAACAAATAAACTTCCTACAAAATGAGCCAGTAAAAATACATTGTGCGTCGTCTTAGTGAAAATTCACATGTTTGTGTGGCTAATTGCACTTTTCGTAATGATGTATTGTTAAGTTGTTTTTCACTTATTATGCAAAGTTAACCACGACTTTGATCTTCGATTTACAAGCTAATGTGCAGAAGTCCAGTGGATGGTCCAAAGTAAATGGTAACTGGGTTGTACTTGTATAGCGCTTTTCTACCTTCAAGGTACTCAAACGCTTTGAGACTATTTCCAAATCCACCCATTCACACACACACATTCACACACTGATGGCGGGAGCAAGGCCCTAACCACGACCGATCAGGAGCAAGGGTGAAGTCAATCAATGTTTATTTCAATCAATGTTTATTTATATAGCCCTAAATCACAAGTGTCTCAAAGGGCTGCACAAGTCATTGTTTTGTCTGCTCGCGGAAAAAAAAACATCCTTATCTACGATTTGACTCCCTCGAATGGCCTTGACGCTGTGGAAACAGGACCAGGATGTTCTGTAAAACACCCTCGAGGACACCTCAATGATGGACGCTTTTGACCTCCCTCCTTCCTCAACGACACCTGGAGTCGAACTTTTGCAGATCGGTCTCAGTCTATAAAAAACATTACATCATCACACCCAAGACAATTGGGCACACACCCCGTCTCCCCCACGCCACACCTTCACCACCGCTTGTTTCCCCTCGGGGTGTTGGTCGGCTGGCAGCGCTTCATAGCAGCAGTCGACCTCCAGGGCCCCAACTCCCCGCCCCTCTGTTGCGAGTTGTCGTGATTAAATGTAAAGTGCTTATGTGTGCATTGCATGGAGTTTTTTTTCCCACTCCAGACTAGGCCCCCTTAGGAGCCCAGTCTAGATTGCATTTTTTTACTCATCTTTTTCCCCAGTGTTTTACCTTTTTTCCCATCTTTTACGGGGCGCCTTATGGCGACCCATCAGCGTTCATGTTCTGTAACCCTGTACACTGTTTGTTTGTCTAATCTTGAACGGGTTTGTGCTGAAAACAAAGTTTTGTTGTACTTGTGCAATGACAATAAAGACCTATCTGATCTGATCTCTCGATCTATCTGACAAGCCACAACGACATCCTCGGTTCAGAGCCCACATAAGGGCAAGGGAAAAACTCACAACACAGTGGGACGTCGATGTGAATGACTATGAGAAACCTTGGAGAGGACCGCAAATGTGGGTGACCCCCCCCCCCCCCCCCCCCCCTCTAAGGGAGACCGGATGCAATGGATGTCGAGTGGGTCTAGCATAATATTGTGAAAGTCCAGTCCATAGTGGATCTAACATAATAGGCACATCATTAATCTAATATTTAGACTATTAACAACATACATTTTTTTTTCTTGTTAAGTATGCCTCCAAAAATATATTTTTGTAGTGTGGTTAACAAACAATTGCAACCCAAAACATCATCTCCCCCCTTTTGCTTGGCACTCGATGGCTGTAATTAATCTCATTGTGACTTGTGCGTCGTAGAGAGTGTGTTGCTCTTGTTACTCTTTAATCATGTCTTCAGGCGCTCGCCTCACGCTGTCCACTGATAACTGTGACGTGTTGAATGATTCATGGTCTATACAGATGGCAGTCATGGATGTAAATAGTCGTACCAGATTTCCTGATCGGGTTTTACTTGCAGTGGCCCGTCTTTGACAATTGTGCATCAGCTTCTTCAAGAATAGAATACACCTTTAGAAAATTAGGCAAATAACATAGCAGGTTAGAGATTTAAGTAGATCTCGTAGTAATATATGTAGGTCGGTTTCTCCATTGGGTACACAATTCTCCTTTTTGCCACCTATGTATTTATCATCTCCAGACTTGATTTCTGTGATAACTTTCTATATGGTTCATCTTCCAAAGTTGTCACAACCTGTTAAACCTGCTCAGTGGCCTTGTGGTTAGAGTGTCGGCCCTGAGATCGATAGGTAAGGAGTTCAAACCCCGGCCGAGTCATACCAAAGACTATACAAATGGGACCCAATACCTCCCTGCTTGGCACTCAGCTTCAAGGGTTGGAATTGGGGGGTTAAATCACCAAAATGATTCCCGAGTGCACTGATCTCCTCACCTCCCAGGGGTTGGAACAAGGGGATGGGTCAAATGCAGAGAGTAATTTCACCACACCCAGTGTGTGTGACAATCATTGGTACTATAACTTTTAACTTCAAACTAAACATCTTTGGGTCTATTTGCGTTGGTTTTGTCTATACTATGTTGATGTCAGTTTTTTTTTCTTTTTTTTATACTGTATGATATGTATGATATGAAATTGTATGTCCGTTTGGAGAGACTGAAGGAGATGCGCTGGGCGCCGAGACGAACAAGCTTCACAGTGTCTTGGCTGAATGAGCAGGTATCGGACACCTCGGTCTCCTTAGACCAGTGGTTCTTAACCTGGGTTCGATTGAACCCTAGGGGTTCGGTGAATCGGCCTCAGGGGTTCAACAGAGCCTCTACCTTAGCGGTCAAGACACACCAGACTCATGAATTGATTAACGTGGACCCCGACTTAATTAAACAAGTTGAAAAACTTATTCGGGTGTTACCATTTGTACGGAATATGTACTGTACTGTGCAAGTTTCATTCAATCAATCAATCAATCGTGTAAATAAAAACGTCTCCCTATCGGCGTATCTGTACTGTAAAGTTAAAATTTGAATGACAATAAAAAGGAAGTCTAAGTCTAAGTATTATGGATACCCCCAAACAATGTTCCCTCTAATTTTCCATCTGATTTGCAAGTGTGCAATTTGTTGTGAGTTCATGCACTGTGTTGGTTTTGTTCTTTGAACAAGGTGATGTTCATGCATGGTTCTTGTTGTGCACTAGTAAAAAAAAAAATATAACTTTGTCTTGAATTTGAAAAAAAAAAAAAAAAAAAACATTTTATTTTTCACTAAAGAAGGGTTTGGTGAATGTGCATATGAAACTGGTGGAGTTCGGCACCTCCAACAAGATTAAAGGGGAACATTATCACAATTTCAGAATGGTTAAAACCACTAAAAATCAGTTCCCAGTGGCTTATTATATTTTTCGAAGATTTTTTCCAAATTTTACCCATCACGCAATATCCCTAAAAAAAAGCTTCAAAGTGCCTGATTTTAACCACCCGTCCATTTTCCTGTGACGTCACATAGTGAAGCCAACACAAACAAACATGGCGGAAAGAACAGCAAGCTATAGCGACATTAGCTCGGATTCAGACTCGGATTTCAGCGGCTTGAGCGATTCAACAGATTACGCATGTATTGAAACGGATTGTTGTAGTGTGGAGGCAGGTAGCGAAAACCAAATTGAAGAAGAGACTGAAGCTATTGAGCCATATCGGTTTGAACCGTATGCAAGCGAAAACGACGAAAACGACACGACAGCCAGCGACACGGGAGAAAGCGAGGACAAATTCGGCGATCGCCTTCTAACCAACGATTGGTATGTGTTTGTTTGGCATTAAAGGAAACTAACAACTATGAACTAGGTTTACAGCATATGAAATACATTTGGCAACAACATGCACTTTGAGAGTGCAGACAGCCCAATTTTCATCAATTAATATATTCTGTAGACATACCCTCATCCGCGCATATTTCCTGAAAGCTGATCTGTCCAGTTTTGGAGTTGATGTCAGCAGGCCAGGGAAGCTAGGGTCGATAGGGGGTTTAGCTCGCTCGTCTGCGGGAACAAACTGCCGCCATTGCTTGCCGTGCTAGCGAGGTCCTTTGTCCCTCAATTGCTCACACACTCCGGCAGATTCAATGGGGGTCTGGCGGCAGATTTCTGTGACTTTATCGTTGGAAATGCATCTGCTTTGAGTGTCGCAGGATACCCACACATTCTTGCCATCTCTGTCGTAGCATAGCTTTCGTCGGTAAAGTGTGCGGAACAAACGTCCAATTTCTTGCCACTTTCGCATCTTTGGGCCACTGGTGCAACTTGAATCCGTCCCTGTTCGTGTTGTTACACCCTCTGACAACACACCGACGAGGCATGATGTCTCCAAGGTACGGAAAACAGTCGAAACAACGGAAAATAACAAAGCTGATTTGACTCGGTGTTTGAGAAAATGGCGGATTGCTTCCCGATGTGGCGCCACGTTGTGACGTCATCGCTCCGAGAGCGAATATTAGAAAGGCGTTTAATTCGCCAAAATTCGCCCATTTAGAGTTCGGAAACAGGTTAAAAAAATATATGGTCTTTTTTCTGCAACATCAAGGTATATATTGACGCTTACATAGGTCTGGTGATAATGTTCCCCTTCAAGAACCACTGCCTTAGACGCATTCTCGCTCATCCATGGCGGCCGAGGGTGCAGTCGGCTCTCTTGGTTGCTTTGTTAGGTCTGCTCCTGTCTCTGGCCGTGCTCTCCTCATCCCAGCAGACGATGGCGTGGAACACCGCAGAGGCCACCATAGTGTATATGTTTTTGTTGTTTTTTTGTTACTGTTTTACTTTTGTGACTATGTAGAAGTGGCACTGCTGGAGTGGCAGCTGGTTGCATCAGCTCCGCTCTCTTGTCCTTTATGTTCTTTGATGTTTCCCTCTTACACACATGTTTGTGTGCTATGGCTATGAGTTTTGTTTTTTTCTTGGCCTCAGTCCAGACCCCCTTTCCAGGGGCCCAGGCTTAGACTGATTTTTTCTTTTTCTCACCAACCCCCTGCCAAGGCTAGAACAATGTCCGCAAGCGCTGACCCCTCAGTCCTGCCATGAAGTCCTTTCCCCCCAAAGCCACCGTGGAGCAACCCCACGATGGCTGCGATGACACATTTTCCGCACAGCACTCACCAACAGCCTCCATCTCCGGGACAGCAGGAGCCCACGTCGGAAGAACAGTCACTCAACCTCACGTGCCGCGGCCTGTCAATGAAGTAGTTAATGATCCATGCAGCCAGGTGATGGTCCACTCCCACCTCTTCCAGTTTCAGCCGCAGTTGTGCCGGCTGGATGGTGATGAAAGCACTGGAGAAGTCAAAGAACATGACTCTCACCACACTTCCCGCGGTTTCCAGGTGGGTGAGGACCTGATGTAACAGGCAGACCCAACCCCGATGCTTGCACAGTAAGCAAACTGCAAAGGGTCCATTGCTGACACTGTCTGTGTGCAAATGTGGCTGAGGATGATCCGCTCCATGGTCTCCTTGAGGTGGGAGGTCAGGGTAACAGGTCTGAAGTGGTATTATTTTTATTTTGTAAAGGTTTTTATGTCCTTTTTTAAAATTGTTTTATTTTTTCAAATTCATAACAATAGTTTACTTGGCAATGCTTAATGAAGGAGACATGTATTATTTGTTTCTAAGTCTGTTGTGGGCAGATCAACCAACAGGCAGAGTGAAGGGGAGACAGGAATAGGGATCCTGAGGCTAGTGATATAAATTAACAACACAAGCAGGGGACCACTTTGAGTGCAAGTAGCTATGTAGCTTAATATCTGAGCAGTATACACAAATGCTAGAATAAGCTAAACCGAATTCAAACAGTATTTAACCTGTGTATTGTATTATGTAACACATTTTGACCTTAATCAGCCATAGATTAGTATTCTTAATTAAACGCGAAGGAAATTTGAGAATATTTTTTTCCATAATTCTGGGTCACAGCTTGTGAATACATCTGAATTACATTTGAAAGTTGGAATACCTATTGTGTTATCTCTGTTTGATAGTAAAGCATATCATTTAGATAAAGCTTTAGGGGCAGATATTTTGAAGCATTTATCGATAGTGGGGTTGTTTTCCCATGTTGTTTTATTGAATCTTGCACTGATTTCCAGATTTGATTTGTATGTATTCTAGAAATGTGTTATCATTTATTGCATACTCTGTTATGAGGTCTGTAAAAGAGATGAAAGTATTTTCTTGGATGACATCGTCAAAGCATCTGACTCCCTTGTCATTTCAACTTGGAAAGTTTATTGTTAAGCAGGAAAACAAGATTATTCCAAAAAGGCGAGTGAGCAATACCCAGTTACTTTCAAAAGCAGTTGTGTTTTCAAAGAATTTTGCGAATGAAAGATAAGTTGAAATTCGGACCTAGTGGCTAAACGACCATAAATTATCTCGTTGGGATTGATCCACTTTAATATGTATTGTAGTTTATTTGCAAGGAAGTAGGAGAAAAAATTAGCAAGTTCTAAATTCTTCTGATTATTGTAACGTGTTTAAGACATATTTGCGCTGGTTTATTTTTGAAAGTGTCCCTGATAGGCACACCTGGTTGCAGTTGCCAATCAGGCTGCTATTTATGCCTGCCTCGCCCTCCAGTCATGGCTCGAGGATTGTGATTATGTTATGGACTTTTAGCTGCATGCTGTGTGCTGCTCTACCTATGTTTGAGTATAATAAAAGACTCTTACCTGTACGTTGTCCTCCTGTCTCCTGCATCTTGGGATCACAACTATCGCAGACATGCGAGTCCCTGACAGAATCCTCGAGCCAGAAAGTGACCTCGCGGGAATGCCTGTCGGCTACGTGTGGACCGCGCATTTCCTGGGGGACATGAAGGCAAGGTTTGTGCGGTCTCAACCCATGGCAGGCTCACTCCTTCTCTCCCAGGCTCGGCCGCCGGCTCCAGCACTGCGCCCATCTCAACCTTCTCTGCCTGCTGTGCTACGCCCGCCGTGGCCTCCTCTGCTTCCTGCGCTCTGCCCGGCTCGGCCACCGGCCCCCGCTTTTCTAGTGGGACCTTCAATGCCTCTTCCTGCGAGTCCGGTGATGGCTCCTTTGGAGACCATCGCGCTATCCATCATGGTGTCCTGTTGGGACTCTGTACGAGACGTGTCGCTGGGGGACGCCGCCAACCAAGAGCTCCTTACTCCTCTCTCCTACATCTTGGGGTCACAACTACCGCAGACATGCAAAGGTTTTGCAAAACACAGCAACCATACAGGAAACACTACCAAAACAAGAGCACCATGACCAGAAATGATAAAAACACAGGAAAATAATGAAACTGTCATGTGGAATTATGACAGCAACATCAGTAGGACGAGACGCCTTTTGCTTTTTTTGACAACTATTTATTTGTCCTCTGGATATCATTTCCCATTTACACATAATGCAAATTACTAGAATAGACAGACAAAGGTGATTCTAATTTGTTTAAATATATTAGAAATGTTTGGTACGAAGGTGTTATGTACGTAAGGAGTGGAAGGAGACGACACCACGAAGAAACTCAGGTTACCAGGTTTATTGTAACCTTTGATGATTGTGTGGGAGGTGTATGCTACTCTATGTGTTGGTTGCTGGACTAAGTGTGAAATTAACCATGTAAATAACACAAGAGGATGTTGTATGTGTGTGATGGATGAATTCTTCGTCAGTCCAAGAGGGCGAGGCACGAAGGAAGTCCGGGGACAGGCAGGTGGTCGAGGGCAGGAGAGAAGCGACAAGGTCCGAGTCCAGGCAAGGGTTGAAGATCGAGGGAGGCAGTCCAAAATCCGGATGAAGGTCGAGGTACAGAGCTCGAGCACACGGAACAAGGCGGGTACTGCGAGGGAGACAAGGGACATGAGTCAAAAAAGACAAAAGGACACGGAGAACAAAGGGAGGACAACAAGAGGGAAGCCAGAGACGTAATGCTTACTACTGAGAGTTAACGACGTTTCGACGTAGGTTCCAAGGAGTGACTGGTCTTTATGATTGCTGCCAGGTGCGCAGATTGCTGACAGTCTGCAGCTGCGGCGAAGCGTGGGCGTGAAGGGATCGGCGCGTGCGGGGGCGTGTCCTGGCATGCTGCCAGACAGAGTGTTGGAAATTGCTGTGGGAGAATTGTGTGTTCGAGACCAGAAGGTCCTGAGTTCAATCCCAGGCTCTTCCGTGTAGAGTTTGCATGTTCTCCCCGTGACTGCGTGGGTTCCCTCCGGGTACTCCAGCTTCCTCCCACTTCCAAAGACACGCACCTGGTTGATTGGCAACACTAAATTGGTGTGTGTTTATGTGAGTGTGAATGTTGTCTATCTGTGTTGGCCCCTGCGATTAGGTGGCGACTTGTCCAGGGTGTACCCCGCCTTCCGCCCGAATGCAGCTGAGCTAGGCTCCAGCACCCCCCCGTGACCCCGAAAGGGACAAGCGGTAAAAAAATGGATGGATGGCTAGTACAATGTGGTGACAATCCGCTTTATTGTCCACGCCCTCAGTGCCCTCACACACACACACACACACACACACACGCATGCACACGGTCTATCCGTACATCGATGAATAATATAGGCCAATCTGAGGTGGACTGCAGGGTACTTAAGGCTATCTCCACCTAATTCAAGATATGTGGAATTGAAGGGAGATATGACATGAGGGGCGAGTGGGGGAGGGCAGCCAGGAAGAGGACAAGAGCCAATAGGGGACAGATTGAGAATGAGACATCTTAGAAAAGCTTTCAGATTAATGTACACATGATAAATAGACGCATGCAAGGACACAGGATGTATGTGTTGTGTGTCTCAGGTGGTGTGGCTATGTGTGTGTAAGTGTGTGTGTGTGTGCGTGTGTGTGTGTGTGTATGAGTGACTTTGAGGTGAAGTCCTTGGCACACAGATGCCCCTCTATTATCTCCCTGTCTTGTCTACTCAACCTACTCTGCCCCAGGCCACTCACTACTTTAAAGAGCTGTCCAACGTGGGCCCTTGCACAGCCACACACACACACACACACACACACACACACACACACACACACACACACGCGTGCACACACACGTGCGTGCAAGCAAACACGGACTTCTTCGTTCCGTTCCAGCAGGACACAGTGGTTTGGCATAGACAAACTTGGCTATCAGCTTGCAATAGTAAGGTGACATTTCCCTGCATGCAGAGCAGTGTGTTTTTTGTATGTGTGTGTCTTTGTAAGTTTGGATGTTTATTTTTGTTTTCAAACACCCAATGGTATAACACAGGGGTTGGCAACCCGCGGCTCCGGAGCCGCATGCGGCTCTTTGATCACTCTGATGCGGCTCAGCAGCTTACTTGCTGAACCCCCCAATTTTCCCGTGTGACTTCCGGATTTCAGTGCCTCTCGCAGAAAACTCCCGGAATTAATATTCACCGATTTTCACCCTTGCGGCTATAATAAGGGCGTGCCATGATGGTACAACATTTGGCGCCCTCTACAATCTGTATTAACAGAGTGCCAGCCCAACACTTGTTGTACAATATACATCTTTTGCTTGCACACTTACGTGACAGCAAGGCATACTTGGTCAACAGCCACACAGGTTACACTGACGGTGGTCATATAAAACAACTTTAACACTCTTACTAATAATGCGCCACACTTTGAACCAAAACCAAACAAGAATGACAAACACATTTCGGGAGAACATCTGCACCTTAACACAACATAAACACAACAGAACAAACACCCAGAATCCCATGCAGCCCTGACTCTTCCGGACTACATTATACACCCCTGCTACCACCAAACCCCGCCCCCACCCCAACCCTGCTTCCTCACACATCAACCCCCCCCCCCCCCCCCCCCCCCTCCCCCCCCTCCCTTTGTGCGTCGGTTGAGGTGGGCGGGGTTTGGTAGGGGGGGGTGTATAATGTATCCCGGAAAAGTTAGGGCTGCATGGGATTCTGGGTATTTGTCCTGTTGTGTTTATGTTGTGTTACGGTGCAGATGTTCTCCCGAAATTTGTTTGTCATTCTTGTTTGGTGTGGGTTCACAGTGTGGCGCATTATTAGTAAGAGTGTTAAAGTTTTTTTTTTTTTATACCGCCACCGTCAGTGTGAGCTGTGTGGTTGTTGACCAAGTATGCCTTGCTGTGACCTACGTGAGCTAAGACGGAAGCCCCATACAACGTGTGGCTGATCAGGCACGCTGACTGTAGTGAGTGCTATAACGGCACGCATGACGCTGACAAGCGCCATTCAATTAAAACCCGCGTGCCGCATCAGCTTTTAAATTCCACATAAAGGTGTGGGCAGCGTGTCTGAGACCCCTGGTTATACATAGCACAAAGCAAAAAAAAACAACTTTGTATGCAGTGTTATTTCATTTAAAATTTAAAAATTTTGCGGCTCCCATTGTTTTCTATAATTTGTGAAAATGGTCAAAATGGCTCATTGACTGGTAAAGGTTGCCGACCCCTGGTATAACAGGAGTTGATGTCACAGACACAATGAATGTTTTTCTTACTATAGGAATGAAACTTAGAGTACTGAGCGCACCAGCTTGGAAAGCAGTTTAGATTTTAGACCAGTGGTTCTTAACCTGGGTTCGATCGAACCCTAGGGGTTCGGTGAGTCGGCCTCAGGGGTTCGGTGGAGCCTCAAGCCACACCCGACTCATCGTGTACAGAAAAACTTCTCCCTATCGGCATATTATGGATTACGGCAACAGCAGAAGTCAAACTGATTTGCAGGTGTGTCATTTGTTATGAGTTCATGCACTGTGTTGGTTTTGTTGTTTGAACAAGGTGATGTTCATGCACGCTTCATTTTGTGCAGTAAAAAATCATATGACTTTGTCTTGAATTTGAAAAAAAAAAACATTTTATTTTTCACTAAAGAAGGGTTCGGTGAATGCGCATATGAAACTGGTGGGGTTCAGTACCTCCAACAAGGTTAAGAACCACTGTTTTAGACTTAAGCTTTGTCTACAATAAGCCGGATAACTCCTTAAATTAATAATTATTTAGCCTAAGCCCCGTTTCAGCCACACTAACCCATCGTTTAGGGTTCCCCTCTTTGGATAGTTTTTTACACGGGTAAGTGCGCCGTTTATTTCTTGAATCTCCGGCTCTTAGCTTTTTATGGACTCATCGATCGTTTACAAACTGAGTTCGGAAAGGAAGTGATGCCAGAAAGACCGCGCCCCACACAGGAAGTGACATACTTGCCAACCTTGAGACCTCCGATTTCGGGAGGTGGGGGGTGGGGAAAGTGGTCGGGGTGGGGTGGGGGCATGGTTGGGGGCGTGGCTAAGAGGGGAGGAGTATATTTACAGCTAGAATTCACCAAGTCAAGTATTTCATATATATATACAGTATATATATATATATATATATATATATAAGAAATACTTGACTTTCAGTGAATTCTACCTATATATATATTTATTTTATTTTATATATATATATATATATATATATATATATATATATATATATATATATATATATATATATATATATATATATATATATATATATATATATATATATATATATAATATATATATAAACAAAAGAAATACTTGAATTTCAGTGTTCATTTATTTACACATATACACACACATAACACTCATCTACTCATTGTTGAGTTAAGGGTTGAATTGTCCATCTTTGTTCTATTCTCTGTCACTATTTTTCTAACCATGCTGAACACCCTTTCGCAGGTACCCAGAAAGGTTTCGAGTACCACCAAAAAAACTGAATCTCTGAAGACAGTATAAAAATATGTGTTAAAGGTGTACAAATACTGTTTGTATAATAAGCATGTTATTGTTTACAAATGAGGGTTAAGAGTTCAGTACTAAAAAAAAAAAAAAAAAAAGAATGTGGCTTAAGTACAGTTTTTTAATTGAGCTGCTGCATTTTTTGGTTGGGTTGTTTATTTATTTTGAGTAACTTCTACATTTCTAAAAGGGGAGGAATGTAATAGAGTGATCTATGTTTGTCTGTTGCCATCTCCTGGTGAATGTTGGCTATAGCGTACTGGGGTTACTTTTTGGTTGGCCAACGATTTACGTGGTGTTGCGCACCTGACGTCAAGTGTGTGAGTCTGTTCTGAAGTCTACAGTAAAGAGACGTACTTCATCACCTCGCCTGGTTATTGCCTCCAACTCAATATATTACAACAACATTGCTGTTTACGGCAGACGAACGGCTTTATGGTAGAATAAAACATGACTGCTGTTGTTGTGTGTTGTTACCGCGCTGGGAGGACGTTAATGAAACTGGCTAACAATAAACCCACATAAGAAACCAAGAACTCGCCCTCGATCATTCTACAGTTATAACATGTTTGGGCAGGCACGCTGTTTATATTGTGGGAAAGCGGACGTGAATACAGGCTGTTGACACGTCACTCAGGTCCGCATGCAGCTGGAGGGGGCGTGGCTTCCAGCTCCGCCTGAATTTCGGGAGATTTTCGGGAGAAAATTTGTCCCGGCAGGTTTTCGGGAGAGAGGCGCTGAATTTCGGGAGTCTCCCGGAAAATCCGGGAGGGTTTGCAAGTATGGGAAGTGACGTCAGAAAGAAGGCACCACAGCCAGCTTCACACCAACCTGTTTCTACTCGGAGGTAAACACTAGAAATATGGAGGCGAGTCATCCAGACATGCCCGTGTTTTCTCCTTACTCTACATGTACAGACACTTGTGGAAATCGCACATGAATACCTTAAGACAGTGGTTCTTAACCTTGTTAGAGGTACCGAACCCCACCAGTTTCATATGCGCATTCACCGAACCCTTCTTTAGTGAAAAATAATATGGTTTTTTTTTTTTTCAAATTCAAGACAAAGTTATATGTTTTTGGTAACACTTTAGTATGGGGAACATATTTTAAGTAACAAAGACTTAATTTAGAATTATTTGGTTAGGGTTAGGGTTAGAGGGTTAGGGCCAGGGTTAGTGGGTTAGGGTTATAATAAGGCCATGCCAAATAAGGCATTAATAAGTACTTAATAATCACTAGTTAAGAGAAAATATGTAACTAATTTGCATGCTAATAAGCAACTAATTAATGGTGAATATGTTCCCCATAATAAAATGTTACCATGTTTTATTACTGGTGCACAAAATGAACCGTGCATGAACATCACCTTGTTCAAAGAACAAAACCAACAAATTACACAACTGCAAATCAGTGTGACTTCTGCTGTTGCCGTATCCGTAATACGCCGATAGGGAGAAGTTTTTATTTACACGATGAGTCGGGTGTGTCTTGACCACCGCCGAACCCCTGAGCCCGACTCACCGAACCCCTAGGGTTCGATCGAACCCAGGTTAAGAACCACTGCCTTAAGAGAACGCGATTGCAGCTATTTGGGATACAACACTTCTCAGACGGCAAGAGAACTTCCCAATGTCCAGGTCAGCTGTGATGCTACTTACCAAATAACTTTGTCCATTTGTCCATGGAGAGACAACAAGAATGTGGGCTCCCGTGGATGTGATAAAAAAAAAAGATGGCGTGTGCTTGGTCGATTACGGATAACAGAGAATGCATTCGGACTGGCAAAGCAGACTGTATCAGTTATTATCCGTCATGTACTGTATGTCGCGGACTCAACGTCTAGGTCCAGAGTATATAAAGTCACCAAAAACGAATGAACAATGAAGGTGAAGGCAAAAGAGTGAGGGGCGTCCTGACCAGATATCTAGATCCCTAGATTGACTGATGTAAAATGTTCTTTATCACATTTTGTGCTGCTCCTCTTATGTTTGAGTATAATAAAAGACTCTTACCTGCACATCGTCCTCCTGCCTCTTGCATCTTGGGATCACAACTATCGCAGACATGCGAGTCCATGACAGAATCCTCGAGCCAGAAAGTGACCTCGTGTCCAATAAAGATTTGATTAATTTACGATGGCTCAGGTGTGATTCACTACAATAGGGCCCCACAGCACACTGGATCCCAGTTAATTGAAATACCACAACACTGGATATTGTTCAGATAAGTTAAATTTAAGAACTTGCACACAAAGCAACACTCGAGGTGACTATGAAGTGCGTATTTTCCGCGCTTGCGTACGAGGTCGCGTTGCGCCGGCGGACGGAGGGGACAAAGGATCTCTTTTCATTCATTCATGCTTTTGTTACGTCTCGTCTCGATGACTGTAACATATTATTTTCGGGTCTCCCTATGTCTAGCAATAAAAGATTACAGTTGGTACAAAATGTGGCTGCTAGACTTTTGACAAGAACAAGAAAGTTTGATCATATTACGCCTATACTGGCTCACCTGCACTGGCTTGTGACTTTAAGGTTTTACTACTTACGTATAAAATACTACACGGTCTAGCTCCAGCCTATCTTGCTGATTGTATTGTACCATATGTCCCGGCAAGAAATCTGCGTTCAAAGAACTCCGGCTTATTAGTGATTCCCAGAGCCCAAAAAAAGTCTGCGGGCTATAGAGCGTTTTCTATTGGGGCTCCAGTACTATGGAATGCCCTTCCGGTAACAGTTAGAGATGCTACAGTCCCATCTTAAAACTCATTTGTATACTCTAGCCTTTAAATAGACCCCCTTTTTTAGACCAGTTGATCTGCCGTTTGTTTTCTTTTCTCCTCTGCCCCTCTTTCCCTTGCGGAGGGGGAGGACACAGGTCCGGTGGCCATGGATGAAGTGCTGGCTGTCCAGAGTCGGGACCCGGGGTGGACCGCTCGCCTGTGCATCGGTTGGGGACATCTCTGCGCTGCTGACCCGTCTCCGCTCGGGATGGTCTCCTGCAGGCCCCACTATGGACTAGACTCTCCCTATTATGTTAGATCCACTATGGACTGGAATCTCACTATTATGTTAGATCCACTATGGACTGGACCCTCACTATTATGTTAGATCCACTATGGACTGGACTTTCACAATATTATGTCAGACCCACTCGACGTCCATTGCATCCGGTCTCCCCTAGGGGGGCGGGTCACCCACATCTGCGGTCCTCTCCAAGGTCTCTCATAGTCATTCACATCGACGTCCCACTGGGTTGTGAGTTTTTCCTTGTCTTTATGTGGGCTCTGAGCCGAGGATGTTGCTGTGGCTTGTGCAGCCCTTTGAGACACTTGTGATTTAGGGCTCTATAAATAAACATTGATTGATTGATTGATTGATTGAAACAACCATTGTGTGTGTGTGGACAAGGATAAGGTTAGGTGGGATTTACTCTGGATAACGTTAATGTAGAAGGGGCCTTGAAAGCACCATGACACTATTCCCACATTCACCCATTCATACACATAATCACACACTGATGCCATGGACACAATGGACGCGATCGAACCAGGAACCCTCAGTTTGCTGGAACGGCCGCTCCATCAACCGAGCCACGCCGTTGGTAGCCTCCCTTCACCTTTGAGGTCCTAATTGTTGTTTGTGCCTTTCTACCAGACAACAGCTCCAGAGCACCGAGCCTTTTTGGAGGTTGTGCGTGGGCACACGTGTGCATGTGACTTTATCGAACAATCAGCAGCACGCCTTGAAGACACGGCTGATAAGCGGCTCTCACCTTGAGATGCACACTGTATCCCAACACAGTAGTACACAACACACACACACACCCTGTCTTTGAGTCTTAATAATGAAAGCTGTTTTCCTTTTCTTTTTTTAATAACTTTGGTGCTTTGCAGCGCATAATAGATTCATTAAAGAACACACAAAGAAGATCTGACCTTTGGATCTGCTCCAATTTCTCATTAGTAGCTTTGACGGAGGATTTCGCACACCGGCATGGGTTGGAGGCTCTTCACTCGAGCACATGATGAGCTGAACAGGTGCTGAGACAAAACAAGTAGATTTGAGGCTTACCGGTTTGCACCACCGATGGAAAACATGACAAGGCATTGAGGCAAAGACGTAGTCTCTTCTAGTCCAGCAGGAGGCCCTGTCACAGTGGTTCTTAACCTGGGTCCGATCGAACCCTAGGGGTTCTGTCATGTCTGTGTGATCATGTTTTGTTTTAGTCATGTTCGGTTTTGTTTTTGGACTTTTTGTGCACTTTTGTTTGTTTTGTCACCATAGCAACCATTAGTTTTCACCTGTCACGTCACGCACCTGTTTCACGTTTTGAGACACGCACCTGTTTTCACTAATCATGTCTGTAGTAGTGAAAGTGAAAACAGGTGCGTGACGTGACAGTGAACCACACTGTTCAGGAGGAACAGTGTGGTTTTCGTCCTGGTCGTGGAACTGTGGACCAGCTCTATACTCTCGGCAGGGTCCTTGAGGGTGCATGGGAGTTTGCCCATGCACCCTTGGAGAAGGCATTCGACCGTGTCCCTCGGGAAATCCTGTGGGGAGTGCTCAGAGAGTATGGGGTAACGGACTGTCTGATTGTGGCAGTCCGCTCCCTGTATGCTCAGTGCCAGAGCTAAGTCCGCATTGCCAGCAGTAAGTCGGACACGTTTCCAGTGAGGGTTGGACTCCGCCAAGGCTGCCCTTTGTCACCGATTCTGTTCATAACTTTTATGGACAGAATTTCTAGGCGCAGTCAAGGCGTTGAGGGGATCTGGTTTGGTGGCTGCAGGATTAGGTCTCTGCTTTTTGCAGATGATGTGGTCCTGATGGCTTCATCTGGCCAGGATCTTCAGCTCTCACTGGATCGGTTCGCAGCCGAGTGTGAAGCGACTGGGATGAGAATCAGCACCTCCAAGTCCGAGTCCATGGTTCTCGCCCGGAAAAGGGTGGAGTGCCATCTCCGGGTTGGGAAGGAGATCTTGCCCCAAGTGGAGGAGTTAAAGTACCTCGGAGTCTTGTTCACGAGTGAGGGAAAAGTGGATCGTGAGATCGACAGGCGGATCGGTGCGGCGTCTTCAGTAATGCGGACGCTGTATCGATCCGTTGTGGTGAAGAAGGAGCTGAGCCGGAAGGCAAAGCTCTCAATTTACCGGTCGATCTACGTTCCCATTCTCACCTATGGTCATGAGCTTTGGGTTATGACCGAAAGGACAAGATCACGGGTACAAGCGGCCGAAATGAGTTTCCTCCGCCGGGTGGCGGGGCTCTCCCTTAGAGATAGGGTGAGAAGCTCTGCCATCCGGGGGGAGCTCAAAGTAAAGCCACTGCTCCTCCACATCGAGAGAAGCCAGATGAGGTGGTTCGGGCATCTGGTCAGGATGCCACCCGAACGCCTCCCTAGGGATGTGTTATGGGCGCGTCCGACCGGTAGGAGGCCGCGGGGAAGACCCAGGACACGTTGGGAAGACTATGTCTCCCGGCTGGCCTGGGAACGCCTCGGGGTCCCACAGGAAGAGCTGAACGAAGTGGTTGGGGAGATGGAAGTCTGGGCTTCCCTGCTTAGGCTGCTGCCCCGCGACCCGACCTCGGATAAGCGGAAGAAGATGGATGGATGGATGGATGGATGTAGTATTTAAGTTCATTGTTTTCAGTTTGTCTTGCTGGCGACATCCCACATCATACTCTCCACACACCCGTATGACCCTTGCTGCGCTTTTTCATGCCGTTTTCTCGTCCAAGTAAGTTTTCTTTATTCATGCCATAGTTTGCAAGTTTTGTTTCATTGTTCATAGTTTCTGCCGTTGTGCAAGTTTTGTTTTCATTAGCCAAGTTTTTAACCTCCGCCATTGTGCGCGCCTTTTGTTTGCTTCTTTTTTTTGTTCTTTGTTAGTGTAAAAAAATAAAATAAAATATGTACTCACATTCCCGTCTTGCCCGAGCCAACTTTCCGTCGCCTTCTGGAAAAACTAAACCCAAGGACCAAGTCCTGACAGGTTCGGTGAGTTGGCCTCAGGGGTTCGGTGGAGCCTCCGCCACGGAGGTCAAGAAACACCCGACTCATCTTGTAAATAAAAACTTCTCCCTATCGGCGTACTATGGATACCCCCAAAAAATGTTCCCTCTAATTTTCCATCTGATTTGCAGGTGTGTAATTTGTTGTGAGTTTATGCACTGTGTTGGTTTTGTTCTTTGAACGGTTCATTTTGTGCACCAGTAAAAAAACATATAACTTTGTCTTGAATTAAAAAAAAAAAAACGTTTAATTTTTCACTAAAGAAGGGTTCAGTGAATGCACAAATGAAACTGGTGGGGTTCGGTACCTCAAACATGGTTAAGAACCACAGTGTAAGAACAAGTGTGTGTAAGAAATTGAAATGTGCCCCCTTTGGCCAAAATTAATTAAAAAAAAAAAATATATATATGCATATAGAGACGTACTGTAATAACTTGAAGTAAATAATGAAGATTAAAAAACAATTACAAACAAACAAAAAATAAATGAACTAATAGCAGTCTTTTTCTCACAATGTGTCGACTTGTTTCTTATAAAATTGGGAATGATTTCTCATATTATTTCTGTTTCTGTAATATTGCAATATTTTCTCGTAAAATTATGACTTTTTCATATGAAATTATTACTTTTTAAAGCAAAATGGTCACATTTGTCATATAAAATTCTGGCTTTTTTCACAAAATTGCCAATTTTTTTGTTGTTCTTGTAAAATAGTGACATTTTTGGAGTAAAACGATGACTTTTGTCATATTTTTGCCAAGTAAAATTCAGATTATTATTATAATATTGCCAACATTTTTAAGTTTTCTTATAAAATTGTGACTTTTGTCGAGTAAAACTACGACTCTTTTCATAAAATTGCCAACATTTTGAGCGTTTCTTGTAAAATTGCGACTGTTATTGAGTAAAATTCCAATTTTTATTATAACATTGCACAAATGATCAGTTTTTCTTGTAAAATGTTGACTCGCGTTGAGTAAAATTAAGACTTTTACTATAAAACTGCCAAATGTTAATTTTTTTCTTGTGAAATTCCAACTCATTTTTCACAACAAGCTTTTTTATATTTGCATAGTATGTATATATTATTAATGTTGTAAATACACATCTATATATATCTGGAAAAGGTGGTCCTAAAGAGGTAAGCATTTTTCGGAGGTCTCAAGAAATTCAGAAAAACAAGAATGTGTGTGTGTGTGTGTGTGTGTGTGTGTGTTTTCTTGTATTTCTACACTTCTTGAGACATCAACAAGGAAAAGTACCTTCTATATGAGGAGCGGTGAACAAGTTAGGACATAAATCATGGTCCCTATACTGAAAACCATTGCATTTAATAGAGAATGTCTCATTTGCACCCCTGGTGGTGAAATCCATAAAAATTAGGGTGGTCCCAAAAAGAAGGATTTTTCAAATTGACTGTGTGTCGGTCAACATATGGAATAACAAGTGTGTGTAAAAATTTGAAATGCCTCCCCTCTGGTCAATATATGAAACAACAAGTGTGTGTAAGAAATTGAAATGCGCCCCCTTTGGCCAAAATGTATTAAAAATAAATAAATAAATATGTATAAAAAGACATACTGTAATAACTTGAAGTAAATAATGAAGATTAAAAAACAATTACAAACAAACAAAAAATAAATGAACTAAAAGCAGTCTTTTTCTCACAATGTGTCGACTTGTTTCTTATAAAATTGGGAACGATTTCTCATATTTTTTCTGTTTCTGTAATATTGCAATATTTTCTCATAAAATTATGACTTTTTCATGTGAAATTATTACTTTTTAAAGCAAAATGGTCACATTTGTCGTATAAAATTCTGGCTTTTTTCACAATATTGCCAATTTTTTTGTTGTTCTTGTAAAATAGTGACATTTTTGGAGTAAAACGATGACTTTTGTCATATTTTTGCCAAGTAAAATTCAGATTATTGTTATAATATTGCCAACATTTTTAAGTTTTCTTATAAAATTGTGACTTTTGTCAAGTAAAACTACGACTCTTTTCATAAAATTGCCAACATTTTAAGCGTTTCTTGTAAAATTGCGACTGTTATTGAGTAAAATTCCAATTTTTATTATAACATTGCACAAATGATCAGTTTTTCTTGTAAAATGTTGACTCGCGTTGAGTAAAATTACGACTTTTACTATAAAACTGCCAAATGTTAATTTTTTTCTTGTGAAATTCCAACTCATTTTTCACAACAAGCTTTTTTGTATTTGCATAGTATGTATATATTATTTATGTTGTAAATACACATCTATATATATCTGGAAAAGGTGGTCCTAAAGAGGTAGACATTTTTCGGAGGTCTCAAGAAATTCAGAAAAACAAGAATGTGTGTGTGTGTGTGTGTGTGTGTTTTCTTGTATTTCTACACTTCTTGAGACATCAACAAGGAAAAGTACCTTCTATATGAGGAGCGGTGAACAAGTTAGGACATAAATCATGGTCCCTATACTGAAAACCATTGCATTTAATAGAGAATGTCTCATTTGCACCCCTGGTGGTGAAATCCATAAAAATTAGGGTGGTCCCAAAAAGAAGGATTTTTCAAATTGACTGTGTGTCGGTCAACATATGGAATAACAAGTGTGTGTAAAAATTTGAAATGCTTCCCCTTTGGCCAAAATGTATTAAAAATAAATAAATAAATATGTATAAAAAGACATACTGTAATAACTTGAAGTAAATAATGAAGATAAAAAAACAATTACAAACAAACAAAAAATAAATGAACTAAAAGCAGTCTTTTTCTCACAATGTGTCGACTTGTTTCTTATAAAATTGGGAACGATTTCTCATATTTTTTCTGTTTCTGTAATATTGCAATATTTTCTCGTAAAATTATGACTTTTTCATGTGAAATTATTACTTTTTAAAGCAAAATGGTCACATTTGTCATATAAAATTCTGGCTTTTTTCACAATATTGCCAATTTTTTGGTTGTTCTGGTAAAATAGTGACATTTTTGGAGTAAAACGATGACTTTTGTCATATTTTTGCCAAGTAAAATTCAGATTATTGTTATAATATTGCCAACATTTTTAAGTTTTCTTATAAAATTGTGACTTTTGTCGAGTAAAACTACGACTCTTTTCATAAAATTGCCAACATTTTAAGCGTTTCTTGTAAAATTGCGACTGTTATTGAGTAAAATTCCAATTTTTATTATAACATTGCACAAATGATCAGTTTTTCTTGTAAAATGTTGACACGCGTTGAGTAAAATTACGACTTTTACTATAAAACTGCCAAATGTTAATTTTTTTCTTGTGAAATTCCAACTCATTTTTCACAACAAGCTTTTTTATATTTGCATAGTATGTATATATTATTTATGTTGTAAATACACATCTATATATATCTGGAAAAGGTGGTCCTAAAGAGGTAGGCATTTTTCGGAGGTCTCAAGAAATTCAGAAAAACAAGAATGTGTGTGTGTGTGTGTGTGTGCGTGTGTGTGTGTGTGTGTTTTCTTGTATTTCTACACTTCTTGAGACATCAACAAGGAAAAGTACCTTCTATATGAGGAGCGGTGAACAAGTTAGGACATAAATCATGGTCCCAATACTGAAAACCATTGCATTTAATAGAGAATGTCTCATTTGCACCCCTGGTGGTGAAATCCATAAAAATTAGGGTGGTCCCAAAAAGAAGGATTTTTCAAATTGACTGTGTGTCGGTCAACATATGGAATAACAAGTGTGTGTAAAAATTTGAAATGCTTCCCCTCTGGTCAATATATGAAACAACAAGTGTGTGTAAGAAATTGAAATGCGCCCCCTTTGGCCAAAATGTATTAAAAATAAATAAATAAATATGTATAAAAAGACATACTGTAATAACTTGAAGTAAATAATGAAGATAAAAAAACAATTACAAACAAACAAAAAATAAATGAACTAAAAGCAGTCTTTTTCTCACAATGTGTCCACTTGTTTATAATTAAATTGGGGACGATTTCTCATATTCTTTCTGTTTCTGTAATATTGCAATATTTTCTCGTAAAATTATGACTTTTTCATGTGAAATTATTACTTTTTAAAGCAAAATGGTCACATTTGTCATATAAAATTCTGGCTTTTTTCACAATATTGCCAATTTTTTTGTTGTTCTTGTAAAATAGTGACATTTTTGGAGTAAAACGATGACTTTTGTCATATTTTTGCCAAGTAAAATTCAGATTATTGTTATAATATTGCCAACATTTTTAAGTTTTCTTATAAAATTGTGACTTTTGTCGAGTAAAACTACGACTCTTTTCATAAAATTGCCAACATTGTAAGCGTTTCTTGTAAAATTGCGACTGTTATTGAGTAAAATTCCAACTTTTATTATAACATTGCACAAATTTTTCTTGTAAAATGTTGACTTGCGTTGAGTAAAATTACGACTTTTACTATAACACTGCCAAATGTTAATTGTTTTCTTGTGAAATTCCAACTAATTTTTCACAACAAGCTTTTTTTATATTTGCATAGTATGTATATATTATTAATGTTGCAAATACAAATCTTTATATATCTACAAAGGGTGGTCTTAAAGAGGTAGGCATTTTTCGGAGGTCTCAAGAAGGTACAAAATATATGTGTGTGTGTGCGTGTGTGTGTGTGTGTGTGCGTCTAGAGAGAAGATGCGAGCGATTAGCCAGTAAGTGTTTCTTTCTGGCAGTGAGCCCGGTCTGTTTTCTCCCTGGGGCAGCAGTATGTCTTAAGACCGAGAGAAGGAGTGTTGCTCTGTCAATGTTTACTTGTTCTTCTCTGTGATAGAAGGAGGGGGGAAAAAAGTTAGCTTGTCATGTTAGTTTTGCAAGTGCAGCATCTCTGCTATTCATATTAAACATACACATCCATCCATCCATGGATTATAATGATAATAATAACAATTTTACTTGGCAAAATCATGACAAAAGTCACAATTTTACTCAAAAAATGTCACTATTTTACGAGAACAACAAAAAAATTGGCAATATTGTGATAAAAGTCAGAATTTTATGAGACAAATGTCACCATTTTGCATTAAAAAGTAATAATTTTACAAAAAAAGAGTAATCATTTTACGAGAAAATATTGCAATATCACAGAAACAGAAAGAATATGAGAAATAGTTCCCAATTTTATAAGGAAAAAGTCGACACATTGTGAGAAAAAGACTGCTTTTAGTTCATTTATTTTTATTTTTTGTTTGTTATTGTTTTTTTTATCTTCATTATTTACTTCAAGTTATTACAGTATGTCCCTTTATACATATTTATTTTATTTTATTTTATTAAGTTTGGCCAAAGGTGGCGCATTTCAATTTCTTACACACACTTGTTATTTCATATGTTGACCTGAGGGGGAGCACTTTTAAAACCGACACAGTCAATTTGAAAAATCCCTCCTTTTTAAGACTGCCCTAATTTTGATAGATTTCACCACAAGGGGTGCAAATGAGACATTCTCTATTAGATGCAATGGTATTGGGACCATGATTTATGTCCTAACTTGTTCACCGGTCCTCATATGGAAGGTACTTTTCCTTGTTGATGTCTGCAGAAGGGGAGAAATACAAGAACACAAACACACACACAAACACACACACACAAACACATTATTGTATTTGCAACCTTCTTGAGACCTCCGAATAATGCCTACCTCTTTCGGACCACCCTTTCCAGATATACAGGTAAAAGCCAGTAAATTAGAATATTTTGAAAAACTTGATTTATTTCAGTAATTGCATTCAAAAAGTGTAACTTGTACATTATATTTATTCATTGCACAATGACTGATGCATTCAAATGTTTATTTCATTTAATTTTGATGATTTGAAGTGGCAACAAATGAAAATCCAAAATTCTGTGTGTCACAAAATTAGAATATTACTTAAGGCTAATACAAAAAAGGGATTCTTAGAAATGTTGGCCAACTGAAAAGTATGAAAATGAAAAATATGAGCATGTACAATACTCAATACTTGGTTGAAGCTCCTTTTGCCTCAATTACTGCGTTAATGCGGCGTGGCATGGAGTCGATGAGTTTCTGGCACTGCTCAGGTGTTATGAGAGCCCAGGTTGCTCTGATAGTGGCCTTCAACTCTTCTGCGTTTTTGGGTCTGGCATTCTGCATCTTCCTTTTCACAATACCCCACAGATTTTCTATGGGGCTAAGGTCAGGGGAGTTGGCGGGCCAATTTAGAACAGAAATACCATGGTCCGTAAACCAGGCACGGGTAGATTTTGCGCTGTGTGCAGGCGCCAAGTCCTGTTGGAACTTGAAATCTCCATCTCCATAGAGCAGGTCAGCAGCAGGAAGCATGAAGTGCTCTAAAACTTGCTGGTAGACGGCTGCGTTGACCCTGGATCTCAGGAAACAGAGTGGACCGACACCAGCAGATGACATGGCACCCCAAACCATCACCCAACCATGCAAATTTTGCATTTCCTTTGGAAATCGAGGTCCCAGAGTCTGGAGGAAGACAGGAGAGGCACAGGATCCACGTTGCCTGAAGTCTAGTGTAAAGTTTCCACCATCAGTGATGGTTTGGGGTGCCATGTCATCTGCTGGTGTCGGTCCACTCTGTTTCCTGAGATCCAGGGTCAACGCAGCCGTCTACCAGCAAGTTTTAGAGCACTTCATGCTTCCTGCTGCTGACCTGCTCTATGGAGATGGAGATTTCAAGTTCCAACAGGACTTGGCGCCTGCACACAGCGCAAAATCTACCCGTGCCTGGTTTACTGACCATGGTATTTCTGTTCTAAATTGGCCCGCCAACTCCCCTGATCTTAGCCCCATAGAAAATCTGTGGGGTATTGTGAAAAGGAAGATGCAGAATGCCAGACCCAAAAACGCAGAAGAGTTGAAGGCCACTATCAGAGCAACCTGGGCTCTCATAATACCTGAGCAGTGCCAGAAACTCATCGACTCCATGCCACGCCGCATTAACGCAGTAATTGAGGCAAAAGGAGCTTCAACCAAGTATTGAGTATTGTACATGCTCATATTTTTCATTGTCATACTTTTCAGTTGGCCAACATTTCTAAAAATCCCTTTTTTGTATTAGCCTTAAGTAATATTCTAATTTTGTGACACACGGAATTTTGGATTTTCATTTGTTGCCACTTCAAATCATCAAAATTAAATGAAATAAACATTTGAATGCATCAGTCTGTGTGCAATGAATAAATATAATGTACAAGTTACACCTTTTGAATGCAATTACTGAAATAAATCAAGTTTTTCAAAATATTCTAATTTACTGGCTTTTACCTGTATACAGATTTGCATTTACAACATTAATAATATATACATACTATGCAAACATAAAAAAAGCTTGTTGTGAAAAATTAGTTTCACAAGAAAAAAGGTCACAATTTCACAAGAAAAACTTAGAATTTTGGCAGTGTTAAAATAAAAGTCGTCATTTTACTCGACGCGAGTCAAAGTTTCACAAGAAAAACTGAACATTTGTGCAATATCGTGATAAAAGTAGGAATTTCACTCAATAACAGTCGCAATTTTGCAAGAAAAGCTTGAAATGTCGGAAATTTTATTAAGAGTCGTAATTTTTTGGGGGCGGTATAGCTCGGTTGGTAGAGTGGCCGTGCCAGCAAGTTGAGGGTTCCAGGTTCGATCCCCGCTTCCGCCATCCTAGTCACTGCCGTTGTGTCCTTGGGCAAGACACTTTACCCACCTGCTCCCAGTGCCACCCACACTGGTTTAAATGTAACTTCGATATTGGGTTTCACTATGTAAAAGCACTTTGAGTCACTAGAGAAAAGCGCTATATAAATATAATTCACTTCACTTATTAAACATACACATCCATCCATCCATTTTTTCCCCGCTTGACATGGTGGGGGGGGGGGGGGGGGGGTTGGGCTGGAGCCTATCCCAGCTGCACTTGGGCGGAAGGCGGTGTACACCTTGGGCGAGTCGCCACCTAATCGCAGGGCCAAAACGGATATAAAGACAAGCATTTCCACTCAAAACATGTTTTTCTTTTTAACTTTCAATGACATCCAATTGTTTTTTTTTAATTCCTCAATCTCAGGTTTATTTAGATATTGTCTCCGAACCCTTGTGTAATGTTCATATTGTTGTTACTCAGCCAGTGTTTGTGGGTCTGATGGACCCGTTGCATTTTGTGGCTTTTAATGCCTCACAATCAAACACTTTTATGTTAAAATACTGAACAGATGTTTACCTTGTCCCAATAAACATCTGCTCAGTATTTTAACATAAAAGTGTTTGATTGTGAGGCATTAAAGGTTAGGGTTAGGGTTAGGGTTAGGGTGGGTTACGGTGTTAGGGTGTTAGGGTTAGGGTCAGGGTTAAGGTTAGGGTTAGATGTTAGATGTTTATTGGGATAAGGTAAACATCTGTTCAGTATTTTAACATAAAAGTGTTTGATTGTGAGACATTAAAAGCCACAAAATGCAACGGGTCCATCAGACCCACAAACGCTGGCTGAGTAACAACAATATGAACGTTGCACGGAAAATTTCTCTGGCAGTTTCTGCATCCCACAGGGATTCTTCTTTTGTGTTTCTGCACCTGTGGTTCCCACACAAGGTTGCAACATTGTTTGTCAACACTGTCTGCTCTCATTTTCTCGCACATTTGACCCTCTGATGTTCTGTGTACCTACACTCTTGTCCTCCTCCTGTCTAGGCCTGCTGTGTGTGTGTGTGTGTGTGTGTGTGTGTGTGTGTGTGTGTGTGTGTGTGTGTGTGTGTGTGTGTGTGTGTGTGTGTGTGTGTGTGTGTGTGTGGTACACAGAACATCAATTTCCACACTTCTATTAGTCCCGGGTCCAGTGGACCCGGACATCTTATATGTAATAGAAATGTGTAGGGGGGGTGTATGGTGTGTGGTCATTAAATATGTATTCTGATATATTTTCTTAACAGAAAATGAGCCAAAGTCAATGACTTTCAGTTTGAAAATTTGATTAATTGTATCATTTTTCTTTTAATAAAAAATTAAAACGGGTCCCACAAACCCATCTGTATACATCTGTAAATTTCTCTGCCAGTTTCTGCATCCCACAGGGATTCTTCTTTTGTGTTTCTGCACCTGCGTTTCCCACACAAGGTTGCAACATTGTTTGTCAACACTGTCTGCTCTCATTTTCTCGCACATTTGACCCTCTGGTGTTCTGTGTACCTACACTGTGTCCTCCTCCTGTCTAGGCCTGCTGTGTGAGTGTGTGTGTGTTGGGTGGTTGCAGTACACAGAACATCAACTTCCACACTTCTATTAGCCCATACTTGCCAACCTTGGGACCTCCGATTTCGGGGGGGGAGTATATTGACAGCTAGAATTCACCAAGTCAAGTATTTCATACATACCGTATTTTCCGCACTATAAGGCACACCGGATTATAAGGCGCACCTTCAATGAATGGCCTATTTTAAAACTGTGTTCATATATAAGGCGCACCGCATTATAAGGCGCATAGAATAGAAGCTACAGTAGAGGCTGGGGTTATGTTATGCATCCCGTAGTTGCGAGACCTGTTGTGGCTCAATATTGGTCCATATATAAGGCGCACCAGATTATAAGGCGCACTGTCAGCTTTTGAGAAAATTGGGAGGTTTTTAGGTGCGCCTTATAGTGCAGAAAATACGGTATATATACATATATATATATATATATATTTATATATATATATACACACTGTATGTATATATATATATATATATATATATACATATCTACATCCTGAAAATATGCAAACAAAACTGTGTTTAGATAATTGATACTTCAAACTTGCATAAATAAATGTTAAGGAATATAACATAACATTGGCGTTGTTAGGCATATTTTAGCGGGGCTCAAGCCCCGCTAAAATATTCTTAAGCCCCCCTAAATAATTTGGTGTTTTTTTTTTTTTTTTTACAAATACATGCCGACATAGTCATTATAAAGTGGCCCGAATATGAGTTTAAATAAATAATCATATAACCTGTTATTATTCACTCAGTTTCCCCTCACTTCGTAGCGTAAGGTAGAGAGCCCCTTTAGTGCGTCGGTATCCAATCCATTCCACTTGTTCATATAGAAAATGCCCACATCACTCAAATTCCAGCCCGCATTTTCTCTGCGACCTTGCTTGCGGTCCTGCAGGTGTACGAAGCACATTATCTTCCTTTACAATGAGTGAAGCTGCACGAAACCTTGTGTGTGCAATTGTAAATAATTTAGTTTTTAAGTTTTGTGTTTCTTGTAGAATCTATATAAAGTAATGTAGATTAGCCTATTGTTAAAATAATGAAAAAAACATCATTAAATATATTTGTTTTCTTGTATTGTTACAATAATAGCTGTTGTATTATTATAGGATGGCTTGTTAAACATTCCATAGGATTTTCAGAGGGAGGATATATATATAATATAAATAATAAATAATAAATAATATAAATATATATTAATAATATAATATAATATAAATATAATATAAAATGTAAAATGAATAAATACATAAAAAGAAAAAGAAAAAAAATGGCTAAAAGCCATCGTCCCGGGGAGCATTTCATTTCGTACCGTGCATTTTTTTTAAATAATAATAATAACAATGAATAATTTCGAAGTCTTTGTTTGCCGTTTGTGAAGTTTTGTGCTTGCGTGTAACGTTCGCTCGCATCCTGTGCATCTCCTGTGGGCTGAGCCCCCCCTGTCCTTAAAAGCTAGTGACGCCCCTGTAACATAACTTGGCTTCTGAGAGCTTCAAAATGTAATGAATAAAATGCTAAAGTTGTTGATAAACAAGCAATTATTTTAATAATTAAATATGGTCATTTTTAATGAATTATTATGATCATTTAAAATTAATTATTTCAAATATGTTTATTTTAATGTATAATTCCAAGGCTGGACGTAATAAGGAGTCAGAAAAAATACAAATAAAATACAGTTAATTTTGATGTTTTTAGCAAAATATAGTAAACATTTATTTAGTTTTTTTAATTTGAATTAATAAATATATTCGATTTTTAGGTATTATTAACATAATAATACAATTTATCTCTAGTCTGGATGATTTAGTTGGAGGGGGCGTGGCCTCCAGCTCAGGCTGAAAATCGGGAGATTTTCGGGAGAATATTTGTCCCGGGAGGTTTTCGGGAGAGGCGCTGAATTTCGGGAGTCTCCCGGAAAATTCGGGAGGGTTGGCAAGTATGTATTAGCCCCGGGTCCAGTGGACCCGGACATCTTATATGTAATAGAAATGTGTATGGTGTGTGGTCATTAAATATGTATTCTGATATATGTTCTTCACAGAAAATGAGCCAAAGTCAGTGAGTCTCAGTTTGAAAAATGTATTAATCGTATCATTTTTCTTTTAAATAAAAAATGAAAACGGGTCCCACAGACCTGAACACCACACAAGGGTTAAGATGCACACTGGTATGTGTAGGGAAGTGAATCCACATCTGTGGATAAGAAGGGGCAACGTGACCTTGGTCCAGCCTGGGGGGGCTTCAGCAGATGGAAGAGTGGCAGAGGGTTCTGGCACGATAGCCTGCACCACACACACACACACACACACACACACACACACACACACTTTTGGGGTGACTTTGTGCATTGTCCACACAGGGAAGGGCGACGGTTGTAACAAAAGCTGTGTTTGGGAACACGACTAGTTTTTTGCAACTATCAAAGTTTGTGTGTAGGGAAAATGGGATAATTAAAAGAATAAAGGGAAGTTTGAAAGTTGGCATCCAAGTCTGTTGTTGTTTCCCCTCCACATTAACAGATGTACATCATAGAGGAAATAAAAAGCTGCCGTTTGAAATTGTTCCGGTGACAGAAGAATCCATAAAAGGCCATTTGGTCTCGCTAATTTACAATATTTATGTGGGACGATTTCTTGGGAGCCCAAACAAGGGGGGAGTTGCCTGGCTGCATATGTCCCTCCAGATTGGGCCGGCGCTCTAAACAACAGCAGCTCACGAGACGTGGGGAGGGGTGCGACGGCGAGGAGGAAACATTTGCGGGGCTACGACTCTTTGGAAGGCAAGCGCTGCTCGCCCACCTGTCTGCGAGGCTGCCAGCTGCACGACACACGCTCGTCGGCATGCACGAGCATATGGGCGCTGATGTACACGTAAAAATGTCAACGCACAAACACATAAACAAGCGGGGGGAGGCCCGAAGACAGATTTAGTAAACGCGACAAAGGTCTGATTGATGTTGTGTTACGTCCTGTGATGGCATTTTGCTGTGTAACTCTCATACCCCTATGTTCTTCTTGTCATGTAACAGTTTTAATGCACACATACACCCATCAATCCATCTTCTTCCGCTTATCCGAGGTCGGGTCGCGGGGGCAGCAGCCTAAGCAGGGAAGCCCAGACTTCCCTCTCCCCAGCCACTTCGTCCAGCTCCTCCCGGGGAATCCCGAGGCGTTCCCAGGCCAGCCGGGAGACATAGTCTTCCGAACGTGTCCTGGGTCTTCCCCGTGGCCTCCTACCGGTCGGACGTGCCCTAAACACCTCCCAAGGGAGGCGATTGGGTGGCATCCTGACCAGATGCCCGAACCACCTCATCTGGCTCCTCTCGATGTGGAGGAGCAGCGGCTTTACTTTGAGCTCCCCCCGGATGACAGAGCTTCTCACCCTATCTCTAAGGGAGAGCCCTGCCACCCGGCGGAGGAAACTCATTTCGGCCGCTTGTACCCGTGATCTTGTCCTTTCGGTCATAACCCAAAGCTTATGACCATAGGTGAGGATGGGAACGTAGATCGACCGGTAAATTGAGAGCTTTGCCTTCCGGCTCAGCTCCTTCTTCACCACAACGGATCGATACAGCGTCCGCCAAAAGTCGCCTGCCTTGACTCACATAAGAACCTGAAGTGCCATCCTATTCCTAACCCATAGGGTTCACAGCGGGGCTATTTAAAGGCTGGAGTATACAAATGAGTTTTAAGATGGGACTTAAATGCTTCTACTGAGGTAGCATCTCTAATTGTTACCGGGAGGGCATTCCATAGTACTGGAGCCCCAATAGAAAACGCTCTATAGCCCGCAGACTTTTTTTGGGCTCTGGGAATCACTAATAAGCCGGAGTTCTTTGAACTCAGATTTCTTGCTGGGACATATGGTACAATGCAATCGACAAGATAGGACGATTATAAAATCAATAACAAAACGGGAGCTCTAATTTGGGAGTCTGAATTAGGATCAGAAGTTCCTATATAAACATTGCGTACTCACGTCGCCTTTTTGTATTGATTACTGCAGCTGTGCACTGGATTCATTCACAAATACAAACTACAACTCACAAACACTTTAGAGTTAGGCTCCACCATCAGAATGTGTACTTAAACTTATAAAGATCACATAGATATTATTCAGTGAGTTGATTCACCAAAACGAACCTGTTATACAGGAGGAAAAAGCACACAGGACGTTTCGATTGTTCACAGACTGGTCGCGCTCATCAGAATGTCAAGACACTTCCGGTCTGCAGGTGATAGCATTCAATTGGGAAGAAACGCCCTACTGCCCCCTACTGACCAATGTGAATACTGATAAATGTGTAATGACAGCTCCAAAAACGAATTCAAACCACAAAATAAAATAAGTAAATCAACACAAAAATGTGACACATTATGGGTGGGTCACATATGCATGTACAGTAGATGGCAGTATTGTCCTGTTTAAAAGTGTCACAACATTGCTGTTTACGGCAGACGAACTGCTTTACGGTAGACGAAAACTTGACTGCTGTTGTTGTGTGTTGTTACCGCGCTGGGAGGACGTTAATGAAACTGCCTAACAATAAACCCACATAAGAAACCAAGAACTCGCCCTCGATCATTAGCTGTTTATATTGTGGGAAAGCGGACGTGTGAACAGGCTGTCAACACGTCACTCAGGTCCGCATGGAGCTGGAGGGGGCGTGGCCTCCAGCTGCGCCTGAATTTCGGGAGATTTTCGGGAGAAAATCTGTCCCGGAAAGTTTTCGGGAGAGGCGCTGAATTTCGGGAGTCTCCCGGAAAATCCGGGAGGGTTGGCAAGTACGGCCTGGACTCACATATGAACTTGAAGTGCCATCCCATTCCTAACCCATAGGGTTCGATATGATGTCGGTCCACCTTTTGCAGCTATTACAGCTTCAACTCTTCTGGGAAGGCTGTCCACAAGGTTGCGGAGTGTGTTTATAGGAATTTTCCACCATTCTTCCAAAAGCGCATTGGTGAGGTCTAGAGATGATGTTCAAATCCGGCTCTCCCGGTTGTTCGATAAGAAAAGAACCGATTCCATGGACTCGAATCCCTTTTTGAGAACCGGTTCCTGTTATCGAGGCCACTATAGTAAAGAAAAAGAGTTGGTTCTTTATTTGAATCCCGTCCCACAGGAAATGCCCTGTGGGACATCACAGGAAATGACGTAGCCCAGTCACTAGAAAGCAGCAAAAATAATGGACCGGAAAAAACGCCTCTAGGCATGGCTTCATTTTACAAAAAAATACGAGGAGGAAACGGCAATATGCAATTATTGCCAGGTTTTGCTCTCATGTAAGGGGGGGGAAGTACAACAAACATTGTTGAAACATGTTCAGGCCGCACATAACCTGACCGTTCGAGAACCGTGTCGTGTCTTCGACACGTGGAGAAGCAGCGACAGAGATGACGAAGCACGCCTCTCTTCCTCTGTTTCAACCTGCAGCCCCAGTCCCAGTGATAGAGCCGGTGAGTAACTAACTGTTAACTGTTGCCGGTTAATTTCCATATCTGCTCACTTGTAGCCTTTAGGCTAAAATAACGTTACCTCTTATGTCAACCAGGACTGCAGAATTGTTGATTGATGACTGTGGCGTTCTTAGTGTCATAGTGTGTGTAGTTAGTATGTTCCAATAGCAGCAGAAGTGCACTTTTTGGAGAGCTGTATTACTTTCAGTTTTTTGCCCAAGGGACTGATTTTATTTAACACTATATTGTTATTTATACACCTATAGTGATCACAGAGACAGGTTGTTTTTGTGTTACTGTATATATTTGTTTTTCTGAAAAATCCCACTTTGGGTAACAACAGTCAATATTTATTGTATTTTATTTTATTTTTTAAGGGAGTAACAACAGTCAATATTTATTTATTTATTTTATTAAATGTTTTTCTTATAAAATAAAAGTGAGCTTTTGTTAACCAAATAGTGTGTGTTTTTTTCCATATACAACAATCTATCTGGATTCGATAAGAGAATCGATAAGGAATCGGTTCGATAAGAGTTAGTATGTTCCAATAGCAGCAGAAGTGCACTTTTTGGAGAGCTGTATTATTTTCAGTTTTTTGCCCAAGGGACTGATTTTATTTAACACTATATTATTATTTATACACCTATAGTGATCACAGAGACAGGTTGTTTTTGTGTTACTGTATATATTTGTTTTTCTGAAAAATCCCACTTAATATACTTTGGGTAACAACAGTCAATATTTATTTTATTTTATTTTTTTAAGGGGGTAACAACAGTCAATATTTATTTTATTTTTATTTTTTTATTTTTTTCTTATAAAATAAAAGTGAGCTTTTGTTAACCAAATATATTTTTTTTTCCATACACAACAACCTATCTGGATTCGATAAGACAATCGATAAGGAATCGGTTCGATAAGAGGATTCGATAATGGGCTCGAACTCGATAATTTCTTATCAAACATCATCCCTAGTGAGATCACACACTGAAGTTGGTCGGGAAGGCCTGGCTCTAAGTCTCCGTTCTAATTAACAACAGTCAATATTTATTGTATTTTATTTTATTTTTTAAGGGAGTAACAACAGTCAATATTTATTTATTTATTTTATTAAATGTTTTTCTTATAAAATAAAAGTGAGCTTTTGTTAACCAAATAGTGTGTGTTTTTTTCCATATACAACAATCTATCTGGATTCGATAAGAGAATCGATAAGGAATCGGTTCGATAAGAGTTAGTATGTTCCAATAGCAGCAGAAGTGCACTTTTTGGAGAGCTGTATTATTTTCAGTTTTTTGCCCAAGGGACTGATTTTATTTAACACTATATTATTATTTATACACCTATAGTGATCACAGAGACAGGTTGTTTTTGTGTTACTGTATATATTTGTTTTTCTGAAAAATCCCACTTAATATACTTTGGGTAACAACAGTCAATATTTATTTTATTTTATTTTTTTAAGGGGGTAACAACAGTCAATATTTATTTTATTTTTATTTTTTTATTTTTTTCTTATAAAATAAAAGTGAGCTTTTGTTAACCAAATATTTTTTTTTTTCCATACACAACAACCTATCTGGATTCGATAAGACAATCGATAAGGAATCGGTTCGATAAGAGGATTCGATAATGGGCTCGAACTCGATAATTTCTTATCAAACATCATCCCTAGTGAGATCACACACTGAAGTTGGTCGGGAAGGCCTGGCTCTGAGTCTCCGTTCTAATTAATCCCAAATGTGTTCTATCGGGTTCAGGTCAGGACTCTGTGCAGGCCAGTCAAGTCCATCCACACCAGACTCTGTCATCCATGCCTTTATGGACCTTTCTTTGTGTACTGGTGCACAGTCATGTTGGAAGAGGACGGGGCCCACTCCAAACTTGGTTCAAAGAAGGAAAACAACTGCATATAAGTCATCTACATCTCAAAAACATAGTACTCTTTCTATAATGACACATTCAGGAGGTCTTCAAAACTTCTTAGCCCCTTTGTGTAATTCCTGATTAATGTTACACTCTCTCTAATTACAGACACTGTATTGCCAAAAGTATTTGGCCACCCATCCAAATGATGAGAATCAGGTGTCCTAATCACTTGGCCCGGGCCACAGGTGTATAAAATCAAGCACTTAGGCATGGAGACTATTTCTCTAAACATTTGTGAAAGAATGGGCCGCTCTCAGTGATTTCCAGCGTGGAACTGTCATAGGATGCCACCTGTGCAACAAATCCAGTCGTGAAATTTTCTCGCTCCTAAATATTCCAAAGTCAACTGTCGGCTTTATTATAAGAAAATGGAAGAGTTTGGGAACAACAGCAACTCAGCCACCAAGTGGTAGACCAGGTAAACTGACAGAGAGGGGTCAGCGGATGCTGAAGCGCATAGTGCAAAGACTTTCTGCACTGTCAGTTGCTACAGAGCTCCAATCTTCATGTGACCTTCCAATTAGCCCACGTACAGTACGCAGAGATTTCCATGGCCGAGCAGCTGGATCTAAGCCATACATCACCAAGTCCAATGCAAAGCGTGGGATGCAGTGGTGTAAAGCACGTCGCCACTGGACTCTAGACTCTGGAGTGATGAATCACGCTTTTCCATCTGGCAATCTGATGGACCAGTCTGGGTCGCCAGGAGAATGCTACATTTCGGACTGCATTGTGCCTAGTGGAAAATTTGGTGGAGGAGGAATTATGATGTGGGGTTGTTTATCAGGAGTTAGGCTTGGCTCCTTAGTTCCAGTGAAAGGAACTTTGTATGCTCCAGTATACCAAAACATTTTGGACAGATCCATGCTCCCCAACTTTGTGGGAACAGTTTGGAGCGGACCCCTTCCTCTTCCAACATGGTCCATAAAGACATGGATGACAGAGTCTGGTGTGGATCAATCAATCAATCAATCAATGTTTATTTATATAGCCCTAAATCACAAGTGTCTCAAAGGGCTGCACAAGCCACAACGACATCCTCGGTACAGAGCCCACATAAGGGCAAGGAAAAACTCACAACCCCAGTGGGACGTCGTTATGAATGACTATGAAAAACCTTGGAGAGGACCGCATATGTGGGTGACCCCCGCCTCAAGGGGAGACCGGATGCAATGCACGTCGAGTGGGTCTGACATAATATTGTGAAAGTCCAGTCTGTAGTGGATCTAACATAATAGTGAGAGTCCAGTCCATAGTGGATCTAACATAATATTGTGAGAGTCCAGTCCATAGTTGGGGCCAGCAGGAGACCATCCCGAGCGGAGACGGGTCAGCAGCGCAGAGATGTCCCCAACCGATGCACAGGCGAGCGGTCCACCCCGGGTCCCGACTCTGGACAGCCAGCACTTCATCCATGGCCACCGGACCTTTGTACCCCACTTCCACAAGGGAGAGGGGGGCAGAAAAGAAAAAGAAACGGCAGATCAACTGGTCTAAAAAGGGGGTCTGTTTAAAGGCTAGAGTATACACATGAGTTTTAAGATGGGACTTAAATGCTTCTACTGAGGTAGCATCTCTAACTGTTACCGGGAGGGCATTCCAGAGTACTGGAGCCCCAATAGAAAACGCTCTATAGCCCGAAGACTTTTTTGGGGGGTTCTGGGAATCACTGATAAGCCGGAGTTCTTTGAACGCAGATTTCTTGCCGGGACATATGGTACAATACGATCAGCAAGATAGGATGAGCTAGACTGTGTAGTATTTTATACGTAAGTAGTAAAACCTTAAAGTCACAGGAAGCCAGTGCAGGTGACCATATTTTTCGGAGTATAAGTCGCTCTGGAGTATAAGTCGCACTGGCCGAAAATCCATAATAAAGAAGGAAAAAAACATATATAAGAGCACTGGAGTGAGTATAAGTCGCATTTTTGGGGGAAATGTATATGATAAAAGCCAACACCAAGAATAGACATTTGAAAGGCAATTTGAAATAAATAAAGAATAGTGAACAACAGGCTGAATAAGTGTACGTTATATGAGGCATAAATAACCAACTGGTATGTTAACGTAACATATTATGGTAAGAGTCATTCAAATAACGATAACATATAGAACATGCTATACGTTTACCAAACAATCTGTCACTCCTAATCGCTAAATCCCATGAAATCTTATACGTCTAGTCTCTTACGTGAATGAGCTAAATAATATTATTTGATATTTTACGGTAATGTGTTAATCATTTCACACATAAGTCGCACCCCCGGCCAAACTATGAAAAAAACTGCAACTTATAGTCCGAAAAATACGGTATATGATCAAACTTGACTGGCCTGAACCCAATAGAAACACATTTGGGATGAATTTGAACTAAGACTGAAAGCCAGGCCTTCTCGACTAACATCCGTGTTTTTTTGGAAGAATGTTGGAAAATTCCTAAAATAAAAACACTCCGCCGCCTTGTGGACAGCCTTCCCAGAAGAGTTGAAGCTGTAATAGCTGCAAAAGGTGGACCCACATCATATCGAACCCTATGGGTTAGGAATGGGATGGCACTTCAAGTTCATATGTGAGTCCAGGCCATACTTGCCAACCCTCCCGGATTTTCCGGGAGACTCCCGAAATTCAGCGCCTCTCCCGAAAACCTTCCGGGACAGGTTTTCTCCCGAAAATCTCCCGAAATTCAGGCGCAGCTGGAGGCCACGCCCCCTCCAGCTCCATGCGGACCTGAGTGACGTGTTGACAGCCTGTTCACACGTCCGCTTTCCCACAATATAAACAGCTAATGATCGAGGGCGAGTTCTTGGTTTCTTATGTGGGTTTATTGTTAGGCAGTTTCATTAACGTCCTCCCAGCGCGGTAACAACACACAACAACAGCAGTCAAGTTTTCGTCTACCGCAAAGCAGTTCGTCTGCCGTAAACAGCAATGTTGTGACACTTTTAAACAGGACAATACTGCCATCAACTGTACATGCATATGTGACCCACCCATAATGTGTCACATTTTTGTGTTGATTCATCTATTTTATTTTGTGGTTTGAATTCGTTTTTGGAGCTGTCATTACACATTTATCAGTATTCACATTGGTCAGTAGGGGGCAGTAGGGCGTTTATTCCCAATTGAATGCTCTCACCTGCAGACCGGAAGTGTCTTGTCATTCTGATGAGAGCGACCAGTCTATGAACAATTGAAACGTCCTGTGTGCTTTTTCCTCCTGTATAACAGGTTAGTTTTGGTGAATCAACTCACTGAATAATATCTATGTGATCTTTATAAGTTTAAGTACACATTCTGATGGTGGAGCCTAACTCTAAAGTGTTTGTGAGTTGTAGTTTGTATTTGTGAATGAATCCAGTGCACAGCTGCAGTAATCAATACAAAAAGGCGACGTGAGTGCGCAATGTTTATATAGGAACTTCTGATCCTAATTCAGACTCCCAAATTAGAGCTCCCGTTTTGTTATTGATTTTATAATCATCCTATCTTGTCGATTGCATTGTACCATATGTCCCAGCAAGAAATCTGAGTTCAAAGAACTCCGGCTTATTAGTGATTCCCAGAGCCCAAAAAAAGTCTGCGGGCTATAGAGCGTTTTCTATTCGGGCTCCAGTACTCTGGAATGCCCTCCCGGTAACAATTAGAGATGCTACCTCAGTAGAAGCATTTAAGTCCCATCTTAAAACTCATTTGTATACTCTAGCCTTTAAATAGCCCCGCTGTTAGACCAGTTGATCTGCCGTTTCTTTTTTTTTCTCCTCTGCTCCCCTCTTCCTTGTGGAGGGGGGGGGGCACAGGTCCGGTGGCCATGGACGAAGTGCTGGCTGTCCAGAGTCGTGACCCGGGGTGGACCGCTCGCCTGCGCATCGGCTGGGAACATCTCTGCGCTGCTGACCCGTCTCCGCTCGGGATGGTGTCCTGCTGGCCCCACTATGGACTGGACTCTTACTATTATGTTGGATCCACTATGGACTGGACTCTCACAATATTATGTCAGACCCACTCGACATCCATTGCTTTCGGTCTCCCCTAGAGGGGGGGGGGTTACCCACATATGCGGTCCTCTCCAAGGTTTCTCATAGTCATTCACATCGACGTCCCACTGGGGTGAGTTTTTCCTTGCCCTTATGTGGGCTTTGTACCGAGGATGTCGTTGTGGCTTGTGCAGCCCTTTGAGACACTTGTGATTTCGGGCTATATAAATAAACATTGATTGATTGATTGATAATGCATATTTGTATAATGTTTGTGTTCTGAAATAGTAACAGAGAATAGAACAAGGATGGACAATTCAACCCTTAACTCAACAATGAGTAGATGAGTGTTATGTGTGTGTATATGTGTAAATAAATGAACACTGAAATTCAAGTATTTACTTTATTTATATATATATATATATATATATATATATATATATATATATATATATATATATATATATATATATATATATATATATATTTATATATATATATATATATAAATATATATATATATGTATGTGTGGGGAAAAAAAATCACAAGACTATTTCATCTCTACAGGCCTGTTTCATGAGGGGGGGTACCCTCAATCGTCAGGAGATTTTAATGGGAGCATTCGCATACCATGGTTTATATAGGGCACAGAGTGGGTGGGTACAGGCTGGCCTAGGGGCGTGGTGATTGGCTCATGTGTTACCTAGGAGGTGTTTCCGTCTATGGCGGCATGTTGTTACAATTTCGCTGCGCTTGTTGAGGGATGACAGGTCTGGACGGTAAATAATAAACAGTTTCTCTTTCAAGCATAGGTTGCATCTTTTATTACCACTATTGTAAGGTGTGCTGGATGCAAGAATTTGCCATGTTATTGAATATTCAACATTATTGTCTTTGAGGTCCCAAATGTGTTTGCTGAGTTCTGTGGTATTTCGCAGGTTTTTGTTCCTGAAAGAAGCCTTGTGATTGTTCCATCTGGTTTTGAATTCTCCCTCGGTTAATCCTACATATGTGTCGGATGTGTTAATGTCCTTGCGTATTACCTTAGATTGGTAGACAACTGATGTTTGTAAGCACCCCCCGTTTAGAGGGCCATCAGGTTTCTTTCGACAGTTACATGCTTTGTTGGTTTTGGAGTCGTTCTGACTGGGGGTCGACGGCTCATTTGCAATTGTTTTGTTGTGGTTTGAGATGATTTGTCGTATATTGTTCATGCAGCTGTAGCTCAATTTAATGTTGTTCTTGTTGAATACTTTTCTTAGGGTGTTGTCTTTGGGAAAGTGTTTGTCGATCAGATTGAGGAATTTGTGTCCAATGTTAGTTGAGACGTTTTTGCTGTATGGGGGGTTGTACCAGATGATGTCGTTTCGTTTTCTGTTCTTTTTTGGCTGGTTTCCTGGCGTGGGTTCATAGGTGAGGGTGAAATTGTATCCGCTTTCATCAAGGGCTTTTTGGTACGGGGGGGTTGCTTGGTCAAATTCAGCTTTGCTAGATGACAGCATCCATAGCCTTTTATTGATTCCGGTAGGTATTCTTTTCGTGGTGGTGGGTGGGTGGTTGCTGTCGTGGTGCACGTATTGGAGTGTTGTGTTGGGTTTCGTGAATGGTTGGTAGCTGTTATTTCTCAGGTTGAAAGTGACGTCAAGGAGGTTGACGGTTTGCTTGTTGGCTTCAATCGTGATCCGTAGGCCGTTCTCTTTGAAAATTTGGCATATGCGCTTCTTGGTATTCTCGCTGCTCCTTGGCGAGGCGCGACACACTGCCAGTTCGTCATCACGGTAAATACCAAGGTTCAGATTGAGGCTAGCGAGCTGGGAGAGGAGGAAACTCCCAACGAGTTCACACGTTTCTGCTCCGTCAAAACTTCCCATAGTGACGTCAAATGTTGCATTGTTCTTTTTTTGCCATGGTGTACTGTTGTGGATGAGAATGGAGTTTTTTGCGTGGATGATGATGTTTCTTTCGTTGCCTGTGATTGAGTCGTAGTCTGAGGCGAAGTCTAGTGCTTGAGTCAGTAGGTCTTGCGTGATGGTATATATATATATATATATATAGCTAGAATTCACTGAAAGTCAAGTATTTCTTATATATATATATCTTAACCATGCCCCCCACCCCCCACCTCCCGAAATCGGAGGTCTCAAGGTTGGCAAGTATGGTCCAGGCAGGTGGCCAAATACTTTTGGCAATATAGTGTACGTCTGTCCGCTGATGTTAAGCATCCTGTCGATTTGAAACGGCGCTGAAAAAAAATAAAAATTCATAAGGACACAAAGTGTATGTATATGAGCTCCCTCAGTCGTCCTTGACCATTGAATGCTCTGCTGTGCACATTCTCTGTTTATTGTATTAAAAAGCCCCAACTGGCCGCAGGAGAGACATTGTAGTGCGTGGAGTGCTCGTCATCACCGTCCATTATCCCAAGAAGATGTAAGTGCTTGTGTTTTTTCATGTTAATAAAGGAGCTAATTGCAGCCTTCGAAGTAAGAGCGGAGCGACCGAAGGGAAGCGGCACGGGGCAAAAAGGAGAAGAGCAGGGATGTAAATATGGTTCATTATGAGGCTATTTATCTTATTAGTAGTGTGTGTGTGCGTGTGTGTGTGTGTGTGTGTGTGTGTGTGTGTGTGTTGCACCCCCACATGCAAACAAATACATTTAGTTAGCCAGCAGTGAATCTGTAGAAAAATGTCTTCCAGATGAATAGGTGGTAATGAGCGTGTAGTGGAACTGATTCCTTCCCATCATCCCCCACTTAACACCACCCCCCCCCCCCCACATTTCCCCCGACCCCTCCCACCTTTTCGCAGGGCTCATGTGCGTGACACATGTGTCCTTCCCTTTCTTTATTTCCCCCCCAAAAAAAAAAAAAAAAAAAAACTTTATTTCCTAACCTCCTCGATCTTGCTCCTTTTTTTTTCCTTTCTGCAAAGGCCGCAATAGTTCACATTAAATAGTCGCCTTATTTGCGGCGTGCAAAAAAAAACACTTGGGAGTGACAGCAGGGCTCTGCACGCAGCCCACTCGTGTTCCGGGCTAAGGTCACACCTCCGAAAAAAAAAAAATATATAATAATAATAATTCCGTCAATGCTCGTTCAAAACGACTTGTTCTTTTCATCATCGCCACATTCAAAACGGCCCCTCAAGGATGATGAGACGTAAATAACATCCTGAACAATGACTGTAGCTAAAGGAGCTATCAGGGTTTGACTAAAGAGAAAATGTTCCACAAAAGAAGGTTGCTGTTTGCATGTGTTCAATGTTTAATCTGAAGAGGGGGAAAAAGATGTACCGGTAATGTTTTCCAATTTTCCTTTTTATAACATTGCGTTCTGTTCTATATGAATGTCTTCTTTCTGCTATCATGCGCACACTTTCATGCACACACACACACGCACACACATATATGGATATATTTATGTATATGTATGTATATATTTACCTATAGATATATATGTCCATCCATCCATCCATCCATCCATCCATCTTCTTCCGCTTATCCGAGGTCGGGTCGCGGGGGCAGCAGCCTAAGCAGGGAAGCCCAGACTTCCCTCTCCCCAGCCACTTCGTCCAGCTCTTCCTGTGGGACCCCGAGGCGTTCCCAGGCCAGCTGGGAGACATAGTCTTCCCAACATGTCCTGGGTCTTCCCCTTGGCCTCCTACCGGTCGGACGTGCCCGAAACACCTTCTTAGGGAGGCGTTCGGGTGGCATCTTGACCAGATGCCCGAACCACCTCATCTGGCTCCTCTCGATGTGGAGGAGCAGCGGCTTTACTTTGAGCTCCCCCCGAATGACAGAGCTTCTCACCCTATCTCTAAGGGAGAGCCCCGCCACTCGGCGGAGGAAACTCATTTCGGCCGCTTGTACCCGTGATCTTGTCCTTTCGGTCATGACCCAAAGCTCATGACCATAGGTGAGGATGGGAACGTAGATCGACCGGTAAATCGAGAGCTTTGCCTTCCGGCTCAGCTCCTTCTTCACCACAACGGATCGATACAGCGTCCGCATTACTGAAGATGCCGCACCGATCCGCCTGTCGATCTCACGATCCACTCTTCCCTCACTCGTGAACAAGACTCCGAGGTACTTGAACTCCTCCACTTGGGGCAAGATCTCCTCCCCAACCCGGAGATGGCACTCCACCCTTTTCCGGGCGAGAACCATGGACTCGGACTTGGAGGTGCTGATTCCCATCCCAGTCGCTTCACACTCGGCTGCGAACCGATCCAGTGAGAGCTGAAGATCTTGGCCGGAGGAAGCCATCAGGACCACATCATCTGCAAATAGCAGTGACCTAATCCTGCAGCCACCAAACCGGATCCCCTCAACGCCTTGACTGCGCCTAGAAATTCTGTCCATAAAGGTTATGAACAGAATCGGTGACAAAGGGCAGCCTTGGCGGAGTCCAACCCTCACTGGAAACGTGTCCGACTTACTGCCGGCAATGTGGACCAAGCTCTGACACTGATCATACAGGGAGCGGACTGCCACAATAAGATATATATATGTATATATACATATATACACATATACTGTACATACAAACCCCGTTTCCATATGAGTTGGGAAATTGTGCTAGATGTAAATATAAACGGAATACAATGATTTGCAAATCCTTTTCAACCCATATTCAATTGAATTCACTCACAACCTTTATTTATTTTTGCAAATAATAATTCACTTAGAATTTAATGGCTGCAACACGTGCCAAAGTAGTTGAGAAAGGGCATGTTCACCACTGTGTTACATGGCCTTTCCTTTTAACAACACTCAGTAAACGTTTGGGAACTGCGGAGACACATTTTTGAAGCTTCTCAGGTGGAATTCTTTCCCATTCTTGCTTGATGTACAGCTTAAGTTGTTCAACAGTCCGGGGGTCTCCGTTGTGCTATTTTAGGCTTCATAATGCGCCACACATTTTCAATGGGAGACAGGTCTGGACTACAGGCAGGCCAGTCTAGTACCCGCACTCTTTTACTATGAAGCCACGTTGATGTAACACGTGGCTTGGCATTGTCTTGCTGAAATAAGCAGGGGCGTCCATGGTAACGTTGCTTGGATGGCAACATATGTTGCTCCAAAACCTGTATGTACCTTTCAGCATTAATGGCGCCTTCACAGATGTGTAAGTTACCCATGTCTTGGGCACTAATACACCCCCATACCATCACAGATGCTGGCTTTTCAACTTTGCGCCTATAACAATCCGGATGGTTCTTTTCCTCTTTGGTCCGGAGGACACGACGTCCACAGTTTCCAAAAACAATTTGAAATGTGGACTCGTTAGACCACAGAACACTTTTCCACTTTGTATCAGTCCATCTTAGATGAGCTCAGGCCAAGCGAAGCCGACAGCGTTTCTGGGTGTTGTTGATAAACGGTTAATCGCCTTGCATAGGAGAGTTTTAACTTGCACTTACAGATGTAGCGACCAACTATAGTTACTGACAGTGGGTTTCTGAAGTGTTCCTGAGCCCATGTGGTGATATCCTTTACACACTAATGTCGATTGTTGATGCAGTACAGCCTGAGGGATCGAAGGTCACGGGCTTAGCTGCTTACGTGCAGTGATTTCTCCAGATTCTCTGAACCTTTTGATGATATTACGGACCGTAGATGGTGAAATCCCTAAATTCTTTGCAATAGCTGGTTGAGAAAGGTTTTTCTTAAACTGTTCAACAATTTGCTCACGCAATTGTTGACAAAGTGGTGACCCTCGCCCCATCCTTGTTTGTGAATGACTGAGCATTTCATGGAATCTACTTTTATACCCAATCATGGCACCCACCTGTTCCCAATTTGCCTGTTCACCTGTGGGATGTTCCAAATAAGTGTTTGATGAGCATTCCTCAACCTTATCAGTATTTATTGCCACCTTTCCCAATTTCTTTGTCACGTGTTGCTGGCATCAAATTCTAAAGTTAATGATTATTTGCAAAAAAAAAAAATATTTATCAGTTTGTACATCAAATATGTTGTCTTTGTAGCATATTCAACTGAATATGGGTTGACAATGATTTGCAAATCATTGTATTCCGTTTATATTTACATCTAACACAATTTCCAAACTCATATGGAAACAGGGTTTGTATATACCTATATATATATGTATATATATATATATACATATGCACACACACACACACACACACACACACACACACACACACACACACACACACACACACACACATTCATATACATATACACACATATATGTATATACATATGTACCTATAGATATATATGTATATATACATATATACACATATACATATATACCTATAGATACATATATACACATATACATATATACCTATAGATACATATATACATATACATATATGCACATGTTCATATATGCACACACACGCACACACACATCCTCACACACACACACACACACACACACACACACACACACACACACACACACACACACACACACACACACACACACACACACAAACACAAGCACATTCTTGTATTTGTGACCTTCCCGACACCTCCGAAAAATGCCTACCTTTTTAGGACCACCCTTTCTAGATATATAAACATTTGTATTTACAACATTAATAATATATGCATACTATGCAAACATAAAAATGAGTTGGAATTTCCCAAGAAAAAGGTCAAAATTTCACAAGGAAAACTTGGAATTTTGGCAGTGTTATAATAAAAGTCGTCATTTTACTCAACGCGAGTCAAAGTTTTACAAGCAAAGATGAACATTTGTGCAATATCATGATAAAAGTTGGAATTGGACTCAATAACAGTCGCAATTTTACAAGAAAAGCTTAAAATGTTGGCAATTTTATTAAGAGTCGTAATTTTAATCGACAAAAGTCAAACATTTTCTAAGAAAACTTTAACACATTGGCAATATTATATTGCGACTTGTCCAGGGTGTACCCCCCCTTCCGCCCGAATGCAGCTCCAGCACCCCCCGCGACCCCAAAAGGGACAAGCGGTAGAAAATGGATGGATGGATGGATGGATTATAATAATAATAATCAAAATTTTACTTGGCAAAATCATGACAAAAGTCATAGTTTTCCTCCAAAAATATCACTATTTTACGAGAACAACACAAAAATTGGCAATATTGTGATAAAAGTCAGAATTTTAGAAGACAAATGTCACCATTTTGCATTAAAAAGTAATAATTTTTACGAGAAAATATTGCAATATCACAGAAACAGAAAGAATATGAGAAATAGTTCCCAATTTTATAAGGAAAAAGTCGACACATTGTGAGAAAAAGACTGCTTTTAGTTATTTTATTTTTTTGTTTGTTTGTAATTGTTTTTTTTATCTTCATTATCTAGTTCAAGTTATTACAGTATGTCTCTATATACATATTTATTTTATTTTATTTTATTCATTTTGGCCAAAGGGGGCACATTTCAGTTTCTTACACACACTTGTTATTTCATATGTTGACCAGAGGGGGAGCACTTTTAAAACCGACACAGTCAATTTGAAAAATCCCTCCTTTTTAAGATTGCCCTAATTTTGATAGATTTCACCACCAGGGGTGCAAATGAGACATTCTCTATTAATGCAATGTTATTGACCATGATTTGGGTTCTAACTTGTTCACTGGTCCTCATATAGAAGGTGCTTTTCCTTGTTGATGTCTCAAGAAGGGTAGAAATACAAAAACACACACACACATGCACACCCACTCACACAAACACATACACACACATTCTTGTATATGCTACCTTCTTGAGACCTACGAAAAATGCCTACCTCTTTAGGACCACCCTTTCCAGAAATATAAAGATGTGTATTTACAACATTAATAATATATACATACTATGCAGACATAAAAAAAGCTTGTTGTGAAAAACGAGTCGGAATTTTGCAAGAAAAAGGTCACAATTTCACAAGAAAAACTTTTAATTTTGCCAGTGTTATAGTAAAAGTCGTCATTTTACTCGACGCGAGTCAAAGTTTTACAAGAAAAACTTAACATGTGTGCAATATCGTGATAAAAGTTGGAATTTCACTCAATAACAGTCGCAATTTTACAAGAAAAGCTTAAAATATTGGCAATTTTATTAAGAGTCTTAATTTTCATCGACAAAAGTCACAATTTTCTAAGAAAACTTAAAAATGTTGGCAATATTATAATAATAATAATCTAAATTTTAATTGGCAAAATCATGACAAAAGTCATAATTTTACTCAAAAAATTACACTATTTTAAGTGAACAACAAAAAAATTGGCAATATTGTGATAAAAGTCAGAATTTTACAAGACAAATGTCACCAGTAAAAGTCGTAATTTTACTCAATGCGATTCAAAGTTTTCCAAGAAAAACTGAACATTTGTGCAATATCGTGATAAAAGTTGGAATTTCACTCAATAACAGTCGCAATTTTGCAAGAAAAGCTTAAAATGTTGGCAATTTTATTCAGAGTCGTAATTTTAATCGACAAAAGTCACAATTTTCTAAGAAAACTTAAAAATGTTGGCAATATTATAATAATAATAATTTTAATTTTAATTGGCAAAATCATGACAAAAGTCATAATTTTACTCCAAAAATGTCACTATTTTATGAGAACAACCAAAAAAATTGGCAATATTGTAATAAAGTCAGAATTTTATATGACAAATGTCACCATTTCGCATTAAAAAGTAATAATTTAAATAAAAGAGTAATAATTTTTACGAGAAAATATTGCAATATCACAGAAACAGAAAGAATATGAGAAATAGTTCCCAATTTTATAAGGAAAAAGTCGACACATTGTGAGAAAAAGACTGCTTTTAGTTATTTTATTTTTTTGTTTGTTTGTAATTGTTTTTTTATCTTCATTATTTAGTTCAAGTTATTACAGTATGTCTCTATATACATATTTATTTTATTTTATTGTATTCATTTTGGCCAAAGGGGGCACATTTCAATTTCTTACACACACTTGTTATTTCATATGTTGACCAGAGGGGGAGCACTTTTAAAACCGACACAGTCAATTTGAAAAATCCCTCCTTTTTAAGACTGTCCTAATTTTGATAGATTTCACCACCAGGGGTGCAAATGAGACATTTTCTATTAAATGCAATGTTATTGGGACCATGATTTGGGTCCTAACTTGTTCACCGGTCCTCATATGGAAGGTGCTTTTCCTTGTTGATGTCTCAAGAAGGGTAGAAATACAAGAACACACACACACATGCACACCCACCCACACAAACACATACACACACATTCTTGTATATGCTACCTTCTTGAGACCTACGAAAAATGCCTACCTCTTTAGGACCACCCTTTCCAGAAATATAAAGATGTGTATTTACAACATTAATAATATATACATACTATGCAGACATAAAAAAAGCTTGTTGTGAAAAACGAGTCGGAATTTTGCAAGACAAAGGTCACAATTTCACAAGAAAAACTTTTAATTTTGCCAGTGTTATAGTAAAAGTCGTCATTTTACTCGACACGAGTCAAAGTTTTACAAGAAAAACTTAACATGTGTGCAATATCGTGATAAAAGTTGGAATTTCACTCAATAACAGTCGCAATTTTACAAGAAAAGCTTAAAATATTGGCAATTTTATTAAGAGTCTTAATTTTCATCGACAAAAGTCACAATTTTCTAAGAAAACTTTAAAATTTTGTCAATGTTATAATAATAATAATCGAAATTTGAATTGGCAAAATCATGACAAAAGTCATAATTTTACTCAAAAAAATTACACTATTTTAAGTGAACAACAAAAAAATTGGCAATATTGTGATAGAAGTCAGAATTTTATATGACAAATGTCACCAGTAAAAGTCGTAATTTTAGTCAACGCGAGTCAAAGTTTTACAAGAAAAACTGAACATTTGTGCAATATTGTGATAAAAGTTGGAATTTCACTCAATAACAGTCGCAATTTTGCAATAAAAGCTTAAAATGTTGGCAATTTTATTCAGAGTCGTAATTTTAATCGACAAAAGTCACAATTTTCTAAGAGAACTTAAAAATGTTGGCAATATTATAATAATAATAATCTAAATTTTAATTGGCAAAATCATGACAAAAGTCGTAATTTTACTCAAAAAATGTCAGTATTTTACAAGAACAACCAAAAAAATTGGCAATATTGTGATAAAGTCAGAATTTTATATGACAAATGTCACCATTTCGCATTAAAAAGTAATAATTTTCACAAAAGAGTAATAATTTTTACGAGAAAATATTGCAATATCACAGAAACAGAAAGAATATGAGAAATAGTTCCCAATTTTAAAAGAAAAAAGTCGACACATTGTGAGAAAAAGACTGCTTTTAGTTCATTTATTTTTATTTTTTGTTTGTAATTGTTTTTTTTTAATCTTTATTATTTAGTTCAAGTTATTACAGTATGTCTCTATAGGTATTTATTTGATTTTAATTTTATCAATTTTGGCCTATGGTGGCACATTTCAATTTCTGACACACAGTTGTTATTTCATATGTTGACCATAGGGGGAGCACTTTTAAAACCGACACACAGACAATTAGAAAAATCCTTCCTTTTTGGGACCACCCTTATTTTGATAGATTTACCACCAGGGGTGCAAATGAGACATTTTCTATTAGATACAATGGTATTGGGACCATAATTTATGTCCTAACTTGTTCACCGGTCCTCATATGGAAGGTACTTTTCATTATTGATGTCTCAAGAAGGGGAGAAATACAAGAACACACACACACACACACACACACACACACACACACACACATGCTTGTCCAGGGCAGGTCCAGAGGGGACAGAGCCACTTGAAGGAGTGGCTGCTTAATGAGAGAGAAAATGTGTTTTACCGTGGAATAGCAGCAATTAAAACAGACTGTATTTACATTACACACGCACCAATTATAGATGTGACTGACATCAACAAGGAGAGCTTTTTGTGCTCTATTTAGGCATCTACCATATTTTTCGGACTATTAGTCGCAGTTGTTTTCATAGATTGGCCGGGGGTGCGATTTATACTCCGGAGCGACTTATACTCCGAAAAAATAACCCAATTTTAACCCAACTGCTGGTTCAGAAAAGAACAAACCCCTTATTTGAGTTATTTTAACTCGACATTTTGGGTTAATTTTTTTCCACCCAACTTTTGCGTTGAATTATTTAACCAAAAAGTTGAGTTATGCTAACTCTATGTCGGTTGGTTCATAACCCAACTATTGGGTTGAATTTATTTAACACAAAAGCTGAGTTATGCCAAACCCAACTACTGGGTTGCGCAATTTAGTGCTCCTTGACCCAATAGTTGGTTAGAAATTATACATTTTACTGCTGGTTTGTCCTACTCCTTCCCAAGTACTGATCAAAAATCAATCAATCAATCAATCAATGTTTATTTATATAGCCCTAAATCACAAGTGTCTCAAAGGGCTGCACAAGCCACAACGACATCCTCGGTACAAAGCCCACATACGGGCAAGGAAAAACTCACCCCAGTGGGACGTCGATGTGAATGACTATGAGAAACCTTGGAGAGGACCGCATATGTGGGTAACCCCCCCCCCTCTAGGGGAGACCGAAAGCAATGGATGTCGAGTGGGTCTGACATAATATTGTGAGAGTCCAGTCCATAGTGGATCCAACATAATAGTAAGAGTCCAGTCCATAGTGGGGCCAGCAGGACACCATCCCGAGCTGAGACGGGTCAGCAGCGCAGAGATGTTCCCAGCCGATGCACAGGCGAGCGGTCCACCCCGGGTCCCGACTCTGGACAGCCAGCACTTCATCCATGGCCACCGGACCTGTGCCCCCCCCCCCCCCCCTCAAGGAAAAGGGGAGCAGAGGAGAAAAGAAAAGAAACGGCAGATCAACTGGTCTAACAGGGGGGCTATTTAAAGGCTAGAGTATACAAATGAGTTTTAAGATGGGACATAAATGCTTCTACTGAGGTAGCATCTCTAATTGTTACCGGGAGGGCATTCCATAGTACTGGAGCCCCAATAGAAAACGCTCTATAGCCCGCAGACTTTTTTTGGGCTCTGGGAATCACTAATAAGCCGGAGTTCTTTGAACGCAGATTTCTTGCCGGGACATATGGTACAATGCAATCGACAACATAGGACGGAGCTAGACCGTGTAGTATTTTATACGTAAGTAGTAAAACCTTAAAGTCACATCTTAAGTGCACAGGAAGCCAGTGCAGGTGAGCCAGTATAGGCGTAATATGATCAAACTTTCTTGTTCTTGTCAAAAGTCTAGCAGCCGCATTTTGTACCAACTGTAATTTTTTAATGCTAGACATATGGAGACCCGAAAATAATACGTTACAGTAGTCGAGACGAGACGTAACGAACGCATGAATAATGATCTCAGCGTCGCTAGTGGATAAAATAGAACGAATTTTAGCGATATTACGGAGATGAAAGAAGGCCGTTTTAGTAACACTCTTAATGTGTGATTCAAAGGAGAGAGTTGGGTGGAAGATAATACCCAGATTCTTTACTGATTCGCCTTGTGTAATTGTTTGGTTGTCAAATGTTAAGGTGGTATTATTAAATAAATGTCGGTGTTTAGCAGGACCGATAATCAGCATTTCCGTTTTCTTGGCGTTGAGTTGCAAGAAGTTAGCGGACATCCATTGTTTGATTTCATTAAGACACGCCTCCAGCTGACTACAATCCGGCGTGTTGGTCAGCTTTAGGGGCATGTAGAGTTGGGTGTCATCAGCATAACAATGAAAGCTAACACCGTATTTGCGTATGATGTCGCCTAGCGGCATCATGTAAATACTAAAGAGTGCAGGGCCAAGAACCGAACCCTGAGGAACTCCGCACGTTACCTTAACATAGTCCGAGGTCACATTATTATGGGAGACGCATTGCATCCTGTCAGTAAGATAAGAGTTAAACCTCGACAAAGCTAAGTCTGACATACCAATACGTGTTTTGATACGCTCTAATAAAATATTATGATCGACGGTATCGAAAAACTATTTTATTCCATTAAAATATACTCAAAAACTGTCATGACGTGGAGTTTCACGTAGCTTACTGCAGGGATTGTTCTCCCGGGATGCAATCGGACTATACTGGACAAGGCTTGAAGGTATATTCAATTATTCAAACTCAAAGTACTACAAAAAGCGCTCAAGGCGAAGACAAGCTTAACGCAGGAAGCAAAAGCTAAGACTTAGCATAAACTATGGACATGAATCATGAAACCAAACACATGAAAAAACTCACTAAACTGTGGCTTGAAACATATAGCAAGAACTATGGACATGAAACAAAAAAACTTACTGGACACGGCATGAATCGTACAGCATGAACTATGGCAAGAAAAGTCAAAACAGAGCATGAAAAGATCATCAATGTCGCTATAGTTTATGCTAAGTCTTAGCTTTTGTTTCCTGCATTAAGCTTGTCTTCGCCTTGAGCGCTTTTTGTAGTACTTTGAGTTTGAATAATTAAATAATGTTCCTACCTTCAAGCCTTGTCCAGTATAGTCCCATTGCATCCCGGGAGAACAATCCTCGCAGTATGCTGCGTAAAACTCCACGTCATGACAGTTTTTGAGTATATTTTAATGGAATAAAATAGTTTTTGATCAGTACTTGGGAAGCAGTAGGACAAACCAGCAGTAAAATGTATCATTTTTAACCAACTATTGGATGGATGGGTCAAAGAGCGCTAAATTGCGCAACCCAATAGTTGGGTTTGGAATAACCCAACATTGTAGTGAGCATAACTCAGCTTTTGTGTTAAAAAAATTCAACCCAATAGTTGGGTTATGAATCAACCAACATTGAGTTAGCATAACTCAACTTTTTGGTTAACTAATTCAACGCAAAAGTTGGGTTGAAAAAAATTAACTCAACATGTCGAGTTAAAATAACTCAAATAAGGGGTTTGTCCCTTGGCAACGTCAGGCTTAAATAGTAGTCTCCGATTAGCGACAGGTGTGATCCGAACAAACGAGACAGGTGAAAACTAATGAGTCGCCATGGCGACTAAACAAACAAGGGAGCGTAAACAGGAACTAAAAGAGTCTTAAACAACCAGAAAATAACAAAAAACATGATCCAGACTACAGATCATGACAAAAACAAGATATGAGTGACAAAAATTGCCGTGTATGTCCAGGGTGTACCCCGCCTTCCGCCCGAATGCAGCTGAAATAGGCTCCAGCACCCCCCGCGACCCAGAACGGGACAAGCGGTAGAAAATGGATGGATGGATGGTCATAGTTGCCACGGCGGCGTCGCAATTCACTGTGTGGATCGTTCTCCGAGGATGCAGACGGGACTCCGGAGGCAAGGTGCAGGTAAGGGAATTTTTTTATTGTCCATAAATCATGCGGGATACAAACAAAAGAGCACCAGCTTGCCGATAGCACAGGAAGCTAACGGAAGCTTAGCATGTAAACAGGCAAACAAAAAGGCGAAGCTTAGCTCAGGAATGATATTAGTCGCCGCCGTAACTGTTGCGTGGAAGCAACAAGTCGCATTTTCAGTAGACCCATAATAAATTCATAAAAGAAGCAAACTTCATGAATGTTTTTTGTGACCAACAAGTATGTGCTCCAATCAATCTATCACAAAAAAAAATTGTGGTTGTAGAAATTATTGGAAACTCAAGACAGCCATGACATTATGTTCTTTATAAATGTATGTAAACTTTTGACCACGACTGTATATATATATATATATATATATATTTATGTCTTAATAAGGTTATCCAAAAAATAGTGCTCGATACCGTAGTAGACGTCACTTTCAACCTGAGAAATAACAGCTACCAACCATTCACGAAATCCAACACAACACTCCAATACGTGCACCATGACAGCAACCACCCACCCACCACCACGAAAAGAATACCTACCGGAATCAATAAAATGCTATCGATGCTGTCATCTAGCAAAGCTGAATTTGACCAAGCAACCCACTTGTACCAAAAAGCCCTTGATGAAAGCGGATACAATTTCACCCTCACCTATGAACCAACGCCAGGAAACCAACCAAAAAAGAACAGAAAACGAAACAACATCATCTGGTACAACCCCCCATACAGCAAAAACGTCTCAACTAACATTGGCCACAAATTCCTCACTCTGATTGACAAACACTTCCCCAAAGGCAACACTCTAAGAAAAGTATTCAACAAGAACAACATTAAATTGAGCTACAGCTGTATGAACAATATACGACAAATTATCTCAAACCACAACAAAACAATTGCAAATGAGCCGTCGGCCCCCGGACAGAGCGACCCCAAAACCAACAAATGCTGCAACTGCCGCAAGAAACCTGATTGCCCTCTCAACGGGGGGTGCTTGCAAACATCAGTTGTTTACCAATCTAAGGTAACACGCAAGGACATTAACACATCCGACACATATGTAGGATTAACCGAGGGAGAGTTTAAAACCAGATGGAACAATCACAAGGCTTCTTTCAGGAACCAAAACCTGCGGAATACCACAGAACTCAGCAAACACATTTGGGACCTCAAAGACAATAATGTTGAATATTCAATAACATGGCAAATTCTTGCATCCAGCACACCTTACAATAGTGGTAATAAAAGATGCAACCTATGCTTGAAAGAGAAACTGTTTATTATTTACCGTCCAGACCTGTCATCCCTCAACAAGCGCAGCGAAATTGTATCAGCATGCCGCCACAGACGGAAACACCTCCTAGGTAACACATGAGCCAATCACCACGCCCCTACGCCAGCCTGTACCCACCCACTCTGTGCCCTATATAAACCATGGTATGTGAATGCTTCCATTAAAATCTCCTGATGATTGAGGGAACCCCTCATGAAACAGGCCTGTAGAGATGAAGTAGTCTTGTGATTTTTTTCCCCACACATACATATATATATATTTATATATATGTATATATATATATATATATATATATATATATATATATATATATATATATATATATATATATATATATATATATATATATATATGTATATATATATATACATATATATATATATATATATATATATATATATATATATATATATATATATATATATATATATATATATATATATAGCCGAGCCTCTGGCCAATTTGCGGCCCCCGAGTCAAAACGTTCGGGGACCCCTGGTGTAGGCTGACCATCTTCAGAGAATGTGCTCGACTTTTTAGACGGGTCGTTCTTTTCTCCAGGGCTGGTATTGCTACTGTTTATACTTTCAATATTTCAAATTTAGCCCCCGCCTTTTATTCAGACAGCCTTTAGAATAAAATAATGTTGGAGGACCTTGCTTTCAAAGAACACAGACAATGTTTTTGTTTCAATAACTGCTTTTAGAAAGTGGAAAAAAAAAAAAGAATTAGAGATGCAAGGTTTTCAGTACATACAAAGTCTCGACACAAGTAATGCGTGGGCTCAACAGTATATCGGGGCTTCCATGAATAAAACTAATCTTATTGTTGTACCCTGAGGTTTCGGTAATTAGGGACCGCAATGACCCATTGGGACAGAGGACCCTATTGTAATTGTAAGGTTTTATTATTATTATTCCGCTGCCTCTTTGAGCTGTAATTTGACCCCCTTAACATGCTTCAAATCTCACCATATTTGACACACACATCAGGACTGGCAACAATTGCGATCTAATCAAAAAACCAAACCCCAAAACTCAAAATTGCGCTCCAGCACCCCCTAGGAAGAAAACACAGACAAAACTGCTTGTAATTCCCACTAGGAATGTCATAGGGACATGAAACAAAAACCTCTATGTAGGTCTCACTTAGACCTAGATTTCATACACTAACATCTTTCAGCAAAAATCAACAGGAAGTTTGCAATTACCCCTTCAAAACAAAAGTTTTGTAGAAACAGTCACTTTTGCCTCTTTGAGCTGTAATTTGACCCCCTTAACATGCTTCAAAACTCACCAAACTGGACACACACATCAGGACTGGCAAAAATTATGATCTAATAAAAAACCCAACCCCAAAACTCAAATTTGCGCTCTAGCGCTCCCTAGGAAGAAAACCCAGACACAACTGCTCCTAGGAAGAAAACTCCGACAAAACTTCCTGTAACTTCCAGTAGGAATGTCGTAGAGACATGAAACAAAAAACTCTATGTAGGTCTCACTTAGACCTACATTTCATTTGTTGACATCCTCCAGCAAAAATCAACAGGAAGTTTGCAATTCCCCCTTCAAAACAAAAGTTGGGTCAAAACAGTCTCCTTTTTTTTCAAACATTATCTCCTCTGAGCGCGTTTGTCGTGTCGGCTTCAAACTAGCACAGGAGAGAGATTGAACCCTTCCGATTAAAAGTTGACGAAAGAGTTTTAATTACTGCTCCAGTTTGGATTTTATGCGCCGTCAAATTCGGTCCCGCCCATCGCTGCTTGCAGCTTTAATTTAATTTGTATCTGATTCAAAGTCAAAAAATAAAGTAGATACAAAAGATGTTACATTCAACAATGATGGTGGAGGAGGAATTCTGGTGTGGGGGATGGCCTTGGCCCCCTGAGTTCCAGTGAGAGGAACTTTGAATGCTCCGGGATACCAAAACATTTTGGACAATTCCATGCTCCCTAGCAAAAATCAACAGGAAGTTTGCAATTCCCCCTTCAAAACAAAAGTTGGGTCAAAACAGTCTCCTTTTTTTTCAAACATTATCTCCTCTGAGCGCGTTTGTCGTGTCGGCTTCAAACTAGCACAGGAGAGAGATTGAACCCTTCCAATTAAAAGTTGACTAAAGAGTTTTAATTACTGCTCCGGTTTGGATTTTATGTGCCGTCAGAGTCGGTCCCACCCATCGCTGCTTGCAGCTTTAATTTCATTTGTATCTGATTCAAAGTCAAATAAAGTAGATACAAAAAGACGTTACATTCAACAATGATGGTGGAGAAGGAATTCTGGTGTGGGGAATGGCCTTGGCCCCCTGAGTTCCAGTGAGAGGAACTTTGAATGCTCCAGGATACCAAAACATTTTGGACAATTCCATGCTCCCTAGCAAAAATCAACAGGAAGTTTGCAATTCCCCCTTCAAAACAAAAGTTGGGTCAAAACAGTCTCCTTTTTTTTCAAACATTATCTCCTCTGAGCGCGTTTGTCGTGTCGGCTTCAAACTAGCACAGGAGAGAGATTGAACCTTTCCGATTAAAATTTGACGAAAGAGTTTTAATTACTGCTCCGGTTTGGATTTTATGTGCCGTCAAATTCGGTCCCGCCCATCGCTGCTTGCAGCTTTAATTTCATTTGTATCTGATTCAAAGTCAAAAAAATAAAGTAGATACAAAAGACGTTACATTCAACAATGATGGTGGAGGAGGAATTCTGGTGTGGGGGATGGCCTTGGCCCCCTGAGTTCCAGTGAGACGAACTTTGAATGCTCCAGGATACCAAAACATTTTGGACAATTCCATGCTCCCTAGCAAAAATCAACAGGAAGTTTGCAATTCCCCCTTCAAAACAAAAGTTGGGTCAAAACAGTCTCCTTTTTTTTCAAACATTATCTCCTCTGAGCGCGTTTGTCGTGTCGGCTTCAAACTAGCACAGGAGAGGGATTGAACGCTTCCGATTAAATGTTGACGAAAGAGTTTTAATTACTGCTCCGGTTTGGTTTTTATGTGCCGTCAAATTCGGTCCCGCCCATCGCTGCTTGCAGCTTTAATTTCATTTGTATCTGATTCAAAGTCAAAAAATAAAGTAGATACAAAAGACGTTACATTCAACAATGATGGTGGAGGAGGAATTCTGGTGTGGGGGATGGCCTTGGCCCCCTGAGTTCCAGTGAGAGGAACTTTGAATGCTCCAGGATACCAAAACATTTTGGACAATTCCATGCTCCCTAGCAAAAATCAACAGGAAGTTTGCAATTCCCCCTTCAAAACAAAAGTTGGGTCAAAACAGTCTCCTTTTTTTTCAAACATTATCTCCTCTGAGCGCGTTTGTCGTGTCGGCTTCAAACTAGCACAGGAGAGAGATTGAACCCTTTCGATTAAAAGTTGACGAAAGAGTTTTAATTACTGCTCCAGTTTGGATTTTATGCGCCGTCAAAGTCGGTCCCGCCCATCGCTGCTTGCAGCTTTAATTTCATTTGTATCTGATTCAAAGTCAAAAAATAAAGTAGATACAAAAGACGTTACATTCAACAATGATGGTGGAGGAGGAATTCTGGTGTGGGGGATGGCCTTGGCCCCCTGAGTTCCAGTGAGAGGAACTTTGAATGCACCGGGATACCAAAACATTTTGGACAATTCCATGCTCCCTAGCAAAAATCAACAGGAAGTTTGCAATTCCCCCTTCAAAACAAAAGTTGGGTCAAAACAGTCTCCTTTTTTTTCAAACATTATCTCCTCTGAGCGCGTTTGTCGTGTCGGCTTCAAACTAGCACAGGAGAGGGATTGAACCCTTTCGATTAAAAGTTGACGAAAGAGTTTTAATTACTGCTCCGGTTTGGATTTTATGTGCCGTCAAATTCGGTCCCGCCCATCGCTGCTTGCAGCTTTAATTTAATTTGTATCTGATTCAAAGTCAAATAAAGTAGATACAAAAAGACGTTACATTCAACAATGATGGTGGAGGAGGAATTCTGGTGTGGGGGATGGCCTTGGCCCCCTGAGTTCCAGTGAGAGGAACTTTGAATGCTCCAGGATACCAAAACATTTTGGACAATTCCATGCTCCCTAGCAAAAATCAACAGGAAGTTTGCAATTCCCCCTTCAAAACAAAAGTTGGGTCAAAACAGTCTCCTTTTTTTTCAAACATTATCTCCTCTGAGCGCGTTTGTCGTGTTGGCTTCAAACTAGCACAGGAGAGAGATTGAACCCTTCCGATTAAAAGTTGACTAAAGAGTTTTAATTACTGCTCCGGTTTGGATTTTATGTGCCGTTAGAGTCGGTCCCACCCATCGCTGCTTGCAGCTTTAATTTCATTTGTATCTGATTCAAAGTCAAATAAAGTAGATACAAAAAGACGTTACATTCAACAATGATGGTGGAGGAGGAATTCTGGTGTGGGGGATGGCCTTGGCCCCCTGAGTTCCAGTGAGAGGAACTTTGAATGCTCCGGGATACCAAAACATTTTGGACAATTCCATGCTCCCTAGCAAAAATCAACAGGAAGTTTGCAATTCCCCCTTCAAAACAAAAGTTGGGTCAAAACAGTCTCCTTTTTTTTCAAACATTATCTCCTCTGAGCGCGTTTGTCGTGTCGGCTTCAAACTAGCACAGGAGAGAGATTGAACCCTTCCAATTAAAAGTTGACTAAAGAGTTTTAATTACTGCTCCGGTTTGGATTTTATGTGCCGTCAGAGTCGGTCCCGCCCATCGCTGCTTGCAGCTTTAATTTCATTTGTATCTGATTCAAAGTCAAATAAAGTAGATACAAAAAGACGTTACATTCAACAATGATGGTGGGGAAGGAATTCTGGTGTGGGGGATGGCCTTGGCCCCCTGAGTTCCAGTGAGAGGAACTTTGAATGCTCCAGGATACCAAAACATTTTGGACAATTCCATGCTCCCAACCTTGTGGGAACAGTTTGGAGCGGGCCCCTTCCTCTTCCAACATGACTGTGCACCAGCGCACAAAGCAAGGTCCATAAAGACATGGATGACAGAGTCTGGTGTGGATGAACTTGACTGGCCTGCACAGAGTCCTGACCTTAACCCAATAGAATATATTTGAGATGAATTAGAACGGAGACTGAGAGCCAGGCCTTCTCGACTAACATCAGTGTTTTTTGGAAGAATGATGGAAAATTTCTATAAACACACTCTTCAACCTTGTGGACAGCCTTCCCGGAAGAGTTGAAGCTGTAATAGCTGCAAAATGTGGACCCACATCATATTGAACCCTATGGCTTAGGAATGGGATGGCACTTCAAGTTCATATGTGAGTCAAGGCAGGTTCTGGCAATATAGTGCATACTTGCCAACCTTGAGACCTCCGATTTCGGGAGGTGGGGGGCGGGGGGCGTGGTCAGGGGTGGGGCGGGGCGTGGTTGGGGGCGTGGTTAAGAGGGGAGGAGTATATTGACAGCTAGAATTTACCAAGTCAAGTATTTCATACATATATATATATATATATATATATATATATATATATATATATATATATATATATATATATATATATATGTATATATATATATATATATATATATATATATATATATATATATATATATATATATATATATATATATATATCTACATCCTGAAAATATGCAAACAAAACTGTGTTTAGATAATTGATACTTCAAACTTGCATAAATAAATCTTAAGGAATATAACATAACTTGGCTTCTGAGAGCTTCAAAATGTAATGAATAAAATGCTAAAGTTATTGATAAACAAGCAATTATTTTAATAATTAAATATGGTCATTTTAAATGAATTATGATCATTTAAAATTAATTATTTCAAATATGTTTATTTTAATGTATAATTCTATATCTGGATGTAATAAGGAGTCAGAAAAAAATACAAATAAAAATACAATTAATTTTGATGTTTTTAGCAAAATATAGTAAAAATGTATTTGTATTTTTTATTAATTTTTTTATTAATAAATATATTTGTTTTTAGGTAAGATAAACATAATAATACAATGTGTCTCTAGTCTGGATGATTTAGTTCTTGTCACCCTGTTGTCCTCCCGTCATGAAAAAAGGCTGTCCTCACTCAGGTCCGCATGGAGCTGAAGGGGGCGTGGCCTCCAGTTCCGGCTGAAAATCGGGAGATTTTCGGGAGAATATTTGTCCCGGGAGGTTTTCGGGAGAGGCACTGAATTTCGGGAGTCTCCCGGAAAATTCGGGAGGGTTGGCAAGTATGATGTAGTGTATTTCCCAATGCTCCCTGTGCACCTCCCTGTTCACTTCCCTGCTGCACTATTTTTGTCATTAATTATAATTCTACCTGCACTTCGCCTGCCGTCTCTGTACCCCGGGGTATCAACCAACGATATTTAAATTGAGACGTAACAAAAATAGTTACATTTACATCATTTAGCTGCATTGTCATGTTGCATGTGGGCAGGTTAAGATTGGGTAAGGAGACGCACAAACTGAACTGAGTTGAGGGTTCTTCAGTGCCTTGCTCAGCAGTACTTAAATGTGCCTCCTGCAAAACACTGCACAATTTCTCATTTGTGCTAGTGACCATTCATCGTTTCACACTTGGAGTTGGAAATAATGGCGGCGAGGTACACATGCACACAAAACTCCCAGGTGTCATTCTGCTGGGATTATGTGCAAGTGTGTTTCCTGATAAAGAGTCTGTGTTTGAGTTTGGGATCGGTGCAGGATTCAGGGTGGGATCAGCACAACTAGACTTTTGGGGGCTGGGCTGCATTTTGTGAAGCGTGTGCAGTTTGTGTCTTTGTTGCTGATGCACCTTCCTGGTATGTTTTTGCCTGTTTAGAGACTGTGAGTGTGTGTGTGTGTGTGCGTGTGTGTGTGTGTGTGTGTGTGTGTGCGCGTATGTGAATGTGAGGTAGAAGAGGGAGGGGGGGCATGTGTTTGAGTTTGGGATCAGAGTGGAGAGTGATGTGTGAACAGCACTCCATAAAGCACACAGATTATCAGGTCAACACACACACACACACACACACACAACACTAAACAAAAGAAGATCCACAAAAACATACACAGATGTGCAACCACTTCTATAAAAAGAAAATAGATATATAAAAAAAAATAATAATAATAAATCGATTATTTTAATGCTAAACATAAAAAAAAAAGGAATTAATTCAAAATAAGTTCTTCAAACAAGGTTTAGATGACTTCTTGTGCTAAATGTCGCCACTTGCTGGTCACTCTGTGCAACTGCAGCATGAGGGTACATTACCAACATGTTTAAAGTTGAAGGTTTTTTGGTTTCTACACTGCAAAAAGTCAGTGTTAAAAAACAAGAAAAAAAAAATACAAAAAATGAGGGGTATTTTATTTGAACTAAGCAAAATTATCTGCCAATAGAACAAGAATATTTGGCTTGTCAAGACTTTCCGAAAACAAGTAAAATTAGCTAACTTCAATGAACCCAAAAATACCTTAAAATAAGTATATTTTCACTAATAACAAGTGCACTTTTCGTGGTAGAAAAAAAAGAGACATTTTTGCTGAATATGTTGAAAAATATTCTTAAATGAAGTAAATGCTAGTGCCATTGTCTTGACATAATGATATGTGCTCGGCATTACATTTCTTGAAACCAACAAACTTATACTAAAAACTGATTTATTGTTCTTAATGGAAAGGCAACAAGGCAACCGCTTGTTACTCTCGGGGTCTCCTAGCCACTCAGGCAAATCATATTGTCTAAAAATGCATTTTTCCATGGATAACACGACATCATCGCGCCAAGTGCGTGCTCTTTCAGTCAATTAGTGCGCATATATACAGCCCGGCCCCCCGGCCAAAATTGTGATTTTGAAGAATTTATCTGAATGTGCATGAACTATTTCTGTTCAAAATTGTTAGAAATGTCAAACGTTTAAATATTAACTTGTCAGTTTACTGTACTGTGTCAACTGTACTACTATATGAGTACGTATGTTCTATTGTTTCATTGAAAATAAAACAGCAAAGTCCATTTGGCTGTCATCTGTTTTAATTATGAGACACAATTGTGTCAAAGTCATATTTTTTTTTTTCATGCTTGAAATAAGAAATGATTACTTTAAAAAAGTAGTTTTATACTTGTGAGTGTTGATGACACAGCTTTGCAACAGTTGATATTCTCAGGCCCGGCCCTAACCAATCTGGCGCCCTAGGCAAGATTTTAGGTGGCGCCCCCCCACATCGGCAGTGAAGTGTATATACTCACAAGAAACCGAATAGCTTTGTCTTTGACCTTTTTTTTACTTAAAGAAAGCAAATTAACAATCAGAATAGTTATCAAGATAAAAAAAAATGTGAATAAATAAATGAATGCAAAAAATAAAAAATGAATATATGAAATACAATATTTTTTACATACATATTGCTTAATTAACATTAATGATGTGCACTTTAACAACTAGGCTTACAACTATACCTAATATATAAAGGGGTGGAAAAGTGACTATTACCTGCAGGGCAAACATTAGCTAACCAGAAGGCAATAACAATGTAAACAAAAAACACCTGCTTAAAAGATCTAATACAAATGTCCCTGAAAAATGTAAGGTGGGAGTACTGTAATTACCTAACGTTACATTATTATTTTCCATAACAATTTAGCCCCTCCACAATATTAACCCGACGTTAAAACAGAACTAGCTATTTATTGATTAGCAATTGCCGAATCATGTAACATTAGCTTAATGCTAAAAAGCCAGGTTACTATCACATTCTGTAACAGACAAATAATTTCATGTAGGCTAACGTTACCTACCTGCTACCTCTGTCTTTTCTCGTTTTTCCTCCTCTTCTTTTCTCTTTTTTCTTCCTTGGGCACCTGACAGTTTTGGCCGTTTTGACATCTTGTGTTGATTTTTTGATGTGGTGACGTCCAAAAAGAGTCATGATACGGGAAGGGAGGGGGGCACCGTGCGGGGGGGGGTAATGTTGTAACAAATAATATTTATATTATATAGGCTTTACTTTGCATTTTAATTAACGTGGGATTATTTTTTGTATTTAGAAATAATAGTACCAACTTTTTTTTCTTTTTTTTTTTCTCCAACATTTGTGGCACTGGCGTGGCGCCCCCTGATGGACGGCGCCCTTAGCATTTGCCTATACGGCCTATGCCACCGGCCGGCCCTGGATATTCTAGTTTCAAGCATGTTTTACTCAATATAGGTCATCAAATCTCAGCAACAAGCTGTAATATCTTACTGAGACCATTTAGGACCAAAACACTTAAAACAAGTAAACATAAAATCTGCTTAGTGAGAAGAATTATCTTATCAGACAGAAATTAAGCAAATATCACCCTTATTTGAGATATTTAATCTTACTTAGATTTCAGTTTTTGCAGTGTAATAAATCCTGCATATTAAATTCCATGCCTTATGGTATGTAAGAGTCAAGTATTTGTTCATTACAGGTTTCCACTCACACTTTTGGATTAATGTTGCACAGATTGGCACAGGAACATTTGCATATTTACCCCCCCTTTTAAAAAACAATGCAGGCTTTGCAGGCACACCGCCGATTTATGCAAATGTCTCCTGCAATTTGTCCAAACAAAGATGCCACTCGTGGAATGATTTTGAAGCGGGAAGAGACACATCCAACATTGGCCAGAGGTTTCTATCAATCTGGAGAAGGGAGTGTAGGGGGGGGGGACGCTGCAGATGAGAAGGACTTTGAGGCAGGGCGGCCGTGGCATGGCTTTAGACGCGCGATGTTGCCGCTGAATTGGCGGTGAAGGGGGGGGGGGGAAAGGCCAGGACGCCGGAAGGTCAGCCAGCAGCTCAAACGGAAGACATTTACTGCTCCAACAAGGCCGTATGTGCAGAGTCACACACACACACACACACACACACACACACACACACACACACACACATACATCCCAACATCTGAACCAGTGTCTTTGCTGGAATAATTGCAGGAGCGAGCACATCTGGTGCACTATGAGATGGCTCAACGCAGCAGCGGTAATAGCTGTCCACCAGAGGTGTGGACTCGAGTCACATGACTTGGACTCGAGTCGGACTCAAGTCATGAATTTGATGACTTTAGACTCGACTTGACAAAATGTAAAAAGACTTGCAACTCGACTTAGACTTTAACATCAATGACTTGTGACTTCACTTGGACTTGAGCCTTTTGAATTGACATGACTTGACACGACTTGCTACTTTCCCCAAAACCCAAAGATGAAAAAGTTATTCGGGAGCGCTCCGTATTTTTCATTGTGTACTTGTCTATCAGCGTTGCGTGTGTCAGCTGGTGTGCTCTCAGTACAACAGCCAATCAAATTAGATCTACTTTGTTTTCATCACACAGCATTCATCCAATCAAATTGCAGGACAACCAACGAAGAAGACATGTCCAAACCACACGCCAGTGAACAAAAAATGATACCTAAAATAATTTTGTTTGGGTATAAAAATTACGAGGTGGTCAACACAAAACGGTTTGCAGTATGCAACACATGCGGTTCGAAAATTACTGATGGAGAGGCAACAACTTCCAACTTCGTCCGGCATTTGAAGTTGCACAAAGAACGGTAAGTTTTGAATGTAAGATAACGTTTATTGGCTAAGTAACGTGACTTTTATTTGCTGTGTAGTTAAATCAGTGAGGCTGTAAACTCACTGCTAACGTTATAACGTTATTGCAAACACGGGAATCTGTTGCAGTTCACTACCTTATTCATACTTTTTGTTCAGTGATTTTTTTTAAGCAGGGTTACGTTAGTCAATATATCACACGTAACGTTAGACGGCGGTCAGCAGCACCGCGTATTTTAGCCACCTAAAAAAAGACAAAAATAGTAAAATAAAGGTCAGTTAAAATGTATACTATATTATGAATATGCGTACCGTTTTAGCTAGCTTTCTGACATACTGTTGGTTGTTTACCTCAGTGGTCCCCAACCACTGGGCCGCGGCCCGGTACTGGTCCGTGGATCGATTGGTATCGGGCTGCACAAGATACACTTACAAGTAGTGCACCAACCCAAAACAACTCTCTCCCCCCTTTTGTTCTGGGCATTGAACATGAAGACTCTTCCTTCACTGTTCCGAGTGGCCATGAGAGTCTTGGCAGTGCCTGCCTCCAGTGCTCCAGTGGAGCGAGTTTTCAGCCATGGTGGCATCATACTACGCCCCCATCGTGCACAAATGACTGACAGACTCTTGGCTAATTTGGTCTTTTGCAAATGCAATGCAGCATAGGGCCCTGACATATAAAAAGTACAACTTTTTTGTTATGTTCACGTATATGTCATGTTTTTTCAATGTTAACACTTTTGTACAAATAAGTACATTTGCACTTTATTTTTCAATGTGTTTGTTCTGTAAAGGAATGAGTTAATGTTTAAAATGACTGGTTAATAGTGCTATTATAAAGTGCAATGTCAGCACAATTTTCTTTCCTGCAATTTAAAATGCACTTGTTTTAATAAATAAATACAGCGTTTGAAAAGCATACACAATCTGTGTTAATATATTAGTCTGTGGTTAAAAGGACTTGAAAGGACTCGAAACTCAAAATGCAGGACTTAGGACTTGACTTGAGACTTTCCAGTCTTGACTTTGGACTTGACTCGGGGCTTGCCTGTCTTGACTTGCGACTTGACTCGGACTTGAGGGCAAAGACTTGAGACTTACTTGTGACTTGCAAAACAATGACTTGGTCCCACCTCTGCTGTCCACTCCAAATATCGCCTTTAAACTGGAAAGTTCATTCTGTGCTACTCTGTATGGTTCCAAAGTAACTATCCATCCATCCATTTTCCACCGCTTATTCCCTTCGGGGTCGCGGGGGCCGCTGGAGCTTATCTCAGCTACAATCGTGCGGAAGGCGGGGTACACCCTGGACAAGTCGCCACCTCATCGCAGGGCCAAAAGTAACTAAGGCAGTGTTTTTCAACCAGTGTGCCGTGAGATATTGTCTGGTGTGCCGTGGTAAATTATGCAACTTTACCTGAATTGGTCCAAAAAATATTTTTTGCAAATCAATAATTATTATTATTTATTTATTTATTTTATTTTTTTTTTATTTTATTTTTTTTTTATTTTATTTTTTTTTTTTAATGTCCTGTCCAGCTTCTCAGGCAAATCATATAGTTGATGTAGATGCCCATGTCGGCTGTTCAGATTGACTTTACAAAAGAGAAGTGTAGGATACTTCTCTTGTTGCCTTATTTGTATTTGACTTTATTAAATGTATTTATATTATCATTTAGTGCAGCCGGGCCGGAGCAGGAGGGGATAGAAAGAGAAAAAAAAAGAAGACAGAGGGGGAAATTGTGGGGACAAGAGGGGGATTAGACAGAGAGGCAAAAACAACAACAGCAAACAACAACAACAACAACAATAGAGCAACATCAGCAAATATGACATGTACAAATATGATGGTAAAAGTAATAGCAAATAAGCAGTTAGCGAAAAATAAAAAATAATACAGAAATGACAATGAGCATTATTACACTACAAATGGATCAATACAAATACCAATAGAAATAGCGCTATTGATAATGAACAATACCAATAATTTACCTTTATTATCAACAATACAGTTGTTTAAATGCAACAATACATATACGTAATGATAACTTGAGATACGAAAGAATGCAGAAAAATGGAGGGGGAGAAAGAGAAGCAACCTACATTAACCTTGTAGATTGTTATAGTCACAATAGGCTAAGCTTTGTCAGTGTGCCATGTGTTACACCCAGTTTACCCTAGGGCAACAACGTTAATATATGTTTGATGAAACGTGATTATGTGCATGAGTGTAAGTATGCATATGTACTTGTATATGTACAGAATGTGTATATGTGTTTGTACAATGAATGTATATGTACAGAATGTGTATATGTGTTTGTACAATGAATGTATATGTACAGTATGTGTATGTGTATGTTTGTATATTGAATGTGCGTGTGGATGTACGAACATTAGGTAGGTAAATATGTACTGTATTTGTGTATGTATGTGGGAGCGTAGGTACCTATGTACGTATGTGAGCATATGTGAATTTGCATGTACAATACATTCGACTCCCAGAGTGCGTGGGAGCCAGAGCACGGCCCCATCACCCCCGAGAGCCCAACCCACAAACAGGAGGCGTGGTGCCCAGGGAACCAGGGACCACCGCCCCCACGCAGCCAAGCCGGCCAGCGACAGGAACCCCAGAGCCCGACCCACCGTACCGCCCACAAGGGCCAGCAGCAGGCCGCAGACAGACGCACCCGGCAGAGGACAGGGCACGAGAAAAGCAGGGGACAGCCAGACCCCAAGCCAGCGAGAGACCACACCCCACACGGGCAGAAAGGCGAGACGCCCCGCCCGAGGGACCCAGATACTCCCCGCAACCGGACGGGAAGACCGTCCCCGCCCCACCGGCAACCGGGCCCCCACGAGCCCACCCCCCACCCCCGGAGAGCGCGGCGAGGCCAGCCCCCGGCCACCCCACCCAAACCGGCCGCCGCAGGACCACCCAGGCACAGGGCCACGGGAACCACCCACCCCACCCGCAGGGACCCCAACGATGGAGATGGAACAACCAGCAACCGCCCCGCCGAGCCCCCCCCCTGAGGGAGGGGAAAAAATTAAAAAATAATATTAATACAATATATTAAAAAATAAATAAATTAATTAATTAATTAATTAATTAATTAAAAAAAAAAAAAAAAAAAAAAAAAGAATTAAAAGAAGATCACAGACATGCTGACAAACAAGGTCACTGCCCCAGCAACTGGCCGACTCGCAGCAAATCAATAATTAGAATCTGCAAATAATGTGCCGTTGCTTAGTGTCTGGGATGTGTAAAACTCGGCAGGGTAACCCATACTTGCCAACCCTCCCGGATTTTAAAGTTAAAGTAAAGTTAAAGTACCAATGATTGTCACACACACACACTAGGTGTGGCGAGATTATTCTCTGCATTTGACCCATCACCCTTGATCACCCCCTGGGAGGTGAGGGGAGCAGTGGGCAGCAGTGGTGGCCGCGCCCGGGAATCATTTTTGGTGATTTAACCCCCAATTCCAACCCTTGATACTGAGTGCCAAGCAGGGAGGTAATGGGTCCCATTTTTATAGTCTTTGGTATGACTCGGCCGAGGTTTGAACCCACAACCTACCGATCTCAGGGCGGACACTCTAACCACTAGGCCACTGAGTAGGAGACTCCCGAAATTCAGCGCCTCTCCCGAAAACTTCCCGGGACAAATTTTCTCCCGAAAATCTCCCGAAATTCAGGCGGACTCAGGTCCATAATAACAAATATTTTATTTGAGTATTAACCCACAATTTAAACAGCATACCTGCCCAATCACGTTATAACTGTAGAATGATGGAGGGCGAGTTCTTGGTTTCTTATGTGGGTTTATTGTTAGGCAGTTTCATTAACGTCCTCCCAGCGCGGTAACAACACACAACAACAGCAGTCATGTTTTTCGTCTACCGTAAAGCAGTTTGTCTGCCGTAAACAGCAATGTTGTGACACTCTTAAACAGGACAATACTGCCATCTGGTGCATTTGCTGGTAGACGGCTGCGTTGACCCTGGATCTCAGGAAACAGAGTGGACCGACACCAGCAGATGACATGGCACCCCAAACCATCACCCAACCATGCAAATTTTGCATTTCCTTTGGAAATCGAGGTCCCAGAGTCTGGAGGAAGACAGGAGAGGCACAGGATCCACGTTGCCTGAAGTCTAGTGTAAAGTTTCCACCATCAGTGATGGTTTGGGGTGCCATGTCATCTGCTGGTGTCGGTCCACTCTGTTTCCTGAGATCCAGGGTCAACGCAGCCGTCTACCAGCAAGTTTTAGAGCACTTCATGCTTCCTGCTGCTGACCTGCTCTATGGAGATGGAGATTTCAAGTTCCAACAGGACTTGGCGCCTGCACACAGCGCAAAATCTACCCGTGCCTGGTTTACGGACCATGGTATTTCTGTTCTAAATTGGCCCGCCAACTCCCCTGACCTTAGCCCCATAGAAAATCTGTGGGGTATTGTGAAAAGGAAGATGCAGAATGCCAGACCCAAAAACGCAGAAGAGTTGAAGGCCACTATCAGAGCAACCTGGGCTCTCATAACACCTGAGCAGTGCCAGAAACTCATCGACTCCATGCCACGCCGCATTAACGCAGTAATTGAGGCAAAAGGAGCTCCAACCAAGTATTGAGTATTGTACATGCTCATATTTTTCATTTTCATACTTTTCAGTTGGCCAACATTTCTAAAAATCCCTTTTTTTGTATTAGCCTTAAGTAATATTCTAATTTTGTGACACACGGAATTTTGGATTTTCATTTGTTGCCACTTCAAATCATCAAAATTAAATGAAATAAACATTTGAATGCATCAGTCTGTGTGCAATGAATAAATATAATGTACAAGTTACACCTTTTGAATGCAATTACTGAAATAAATCAAGTTTTTCAAAATATTCTAATTTACTGGCTTTTACCTGTATATCTAAAAAAAAAAAGAAGGCTTTTTTAGAAAGAAGGGTTTTTAAGCCTTTTTTAAAAGCATCCACAGTCTGTGGTGCCCTCAGGTGGTCAGGGAGAGCGTTCCACAGACTGGGAGCGGCGGAGCAAAAAGCCCTTGCTTGCTAACGCAAAACAGGTGCGCGAAATAGCGCTCAAAGGTAGACATGAAACTGCTACAGGAAAACCCCCAACAAAACAGGAAGGGCCACCAAAATAACAGCGCAAGACAAGAACGAAGACACTACACACAGGAAAACACCAACAAGCTCAAAATAAGGCACGACGACCTGGTGGAGTTTCATTTTTTTAACGTTTTCTGCTGGTGGTGTGCCTCCGGATTTTTTTACATGAAAAAAATGTGCCTTGATTCAAAAAAGGTTGAAAAACACCTGAATTTAGGAATGGATCACTCTGTGGTTGAGTAGTCAGGTCTTGTAACGGTATTATCGGTATGGAACCTTGAAGGTGCTTTCCTCACGTTGCATATTGAGTGATGGACAGGAAGTATGAAAAGAGTTAGTATGGGATGGTAGAAGCCACATGTCTAATCTGTCAAAACAAATTATGCACAGCCCAGCCTTTGACTTTCAGGAGCATGGTTAGTAATACTACAGAAGGAACTCAAATGTCCATGGTTAAAATGTCCAAAGTATTAAGCCTAGAGCCTAAGTGTCAAAGTCAACCTACTCAGTGGCCTAGTGGTTAGACTTTCCGCCCTGAGATCAGTAGGTTGTGAGTTCAAAGACTATACAAATGGGACCCGTTACCTCCCTGCTTGGGACTCTGCATCAAGGGTTGGAATTGGGGGTTGAATCACCAAAATTATTCTCGGGCGCGGCCACCGCTGCTGCTAAACGTTACTTAATTAATTACAAAACCAGCTCTATACTCTCGGCAGGGTCCTTGAGGGTGCATGGGAGTTTGCCCAACCAGTCTACATGTGCTTTGTGGACTTGGAGAAGGCATTCGACCGTGTCCCTCGGGAAGTCCTGTGGGGAGTCCTCAGAGAGTATGGGGTTTCGGACTGTCTGATTGTGGCGGTCCGCTCCCTGTATGATCAGTGTCAGAGCTTGGTTCGCATTGCCGGCAGTAAGTCGGACACGTTTCCGGTGAGGGTTGGACTCCGCCAAGGCTGCCCTTTGTCACCGATTCTGTTCATAACTTTTATGGACAGAATTTCTAGGCGCAGTCAAGGCGTTGAGGGGATCCGGTTTGGTGGCTGCAGGATTAGGTCTCTGCTTTTTGCAGATGATTTGGTCCTGATGGCTTCATCTGGCCAGGATCTTCAGCTCTCACTGGATCGGTTCGCAGCCGAGTGTGAAGCGACTGGGATGAGAATCAGCACCTCCAAGTCCGAGTCCATGGTTCTCGCCCGGAAAAGGGTGGAGTGCCATCTCCGGGTTGGGGAGGAGATCTTGCCCCAAGTGGAGGAGTTCAAGTACCTCGGAGTCTTGTTCACGAGTGAGGGAAGAGTGGATCGTGAGATCGACAGGCGGATCGGTGCGGCGTCTTCAGTAATGCGGACGCTGTATCGATCCGTTGTGGTGAAGAAGGAGCTGAGCCGGAAGGCAAAGCTCTCAATTTACCGGTCGATCTACGTTCCCATCCTCACCTATGGTCATGAGCTTTGGGTTATGACCGAAAGGACAAGATCACGGGTACAAGCGGCCGAAATGAGTTTCCTCCGCCGGGTGGCGGGGCTCTCCCTTAGAGATAGGGTGAGAAGCTCTGTCATCCGGGGGGAGCTTAAAGTAAAGCCGCTGCTCCTCCACATCGAGAGGAGCCAGATGAGGTGGTTCGGGCATCTGGTCAGGATGCCACCCGAGCGCCTCCCTAAGGAGGTGTTTAGGGCATGTCCGACCGGTAGGAGGCCACGAGGAAGACCCAGGACACGTTGGGAAGACTATGTCTCCCGGCTGGCCTGGGAACGCCTCGGGATCCCCCGGGAGGAGCTGGATGAAGTGGCTGGGGAGAGGGAAGTCTGGGCTTCCCTGCTTAGGCTGCTGCCCCCGCGACCCGACCTCGGTTAAGCGGAAGAAGATGGATGGATGGATGGAAATTATTTTAAATAAAGAACATGTAAATGTATTCAGTTATAAACAATCATTCATTTTCGTCTTTCCTTCATGGATCCAAACTGTACCGCCGCCGGTATTTTTTTCCATATTTTCAGAATGTTTTTGTTCTATTTTTGGCCAAAGTACGACAAAGAAAACAATCTGAAGTTGTGTTTTATTTTTTAGTTTTAACACCATGATTTTAACAGATTTTCCTCCATGTGGCCCCTGAGTTAAAATGTGTTTGTATCCCGCATGATTTATGGACAATAAATAATTTCCTTACCGGCACCTTGCCTCCGGAGTCCCGTCCGCATCCTGGGAGAACGATCCATGCAGTAAAATGCGACGCCGCCGTGACAACTATGACCATGCATGGCAATTATTGTAAAACAAATGTCACTCATATCTTGCTTTTGAGTATATTTTAATGGAATAAAAAAAATGTGATCAGTAGTTGGGAAGAAGTAGGACAAACCAGCAGTAAAATGTATAATTTCAAACCAACTATTGGGTCAAGGAGCACTAAAGTGTGCAACCCAATTGTTGGGTATGGAATAACCCAACATTTTAGTGAGCATAACTCAGCTTTTGTGTTAAATAAATTCAACCCGATAGTTGGGTTATGAATCAACCAATATGACTTACCATAACTCAACTTTTGGGTTAAGTAATTTAACCCAATAGTTTGGTTGGGAATAACCCAACATTAAGTTAGCATATCTCAACTGTTTGTTTAAATAATTCAATGCAAAAGTCGGGTTGAAAAATGTAACCCAAAATGTTGAGTTTAAATAACTCCAATAAGTGGTTTGTCCTTTTCTGAACCAGCAGTTGGGTTAAAATTGGGTTATTTTTTTAATCCAACATTTTTTTGCGTGTGCACACTAAAAAATACTGGTTTATTTTGATACCCAGATTTATGAGTTGCTAGTGTTGGGTTAAACTTTGGAGTTATTTTTATGAATAGCAATCCCTTTTTTGGGGTTATAAGGGTATTATTTTAACTCAATTTCTGGGTTTTCAAAATTATGAACCATTTTTGGGTTGTTTTTCAACAAGTAATACATTTTTGGGTAAAAGGCTTTTTTATTATTATTCTTGAAAGGAATTTATCATGGATTAATCTCATCAACATTATTCACAATCACCCAACATTGAGTTAGCGTAACCCAACTTTTGGGTTAAATAGTTCAACCCAATAGTTTGGTTGGGAATAACCCAACATTGAGTTAGCATAACACAACTTTTTTGGTTATATAATTCAACGCAAAAGTCGGGTTGAAAAAATTAACCCAAAATGTTGAGTTAAAATAACTCAAATAAGGGGTTCGTCATTTTCTGAACCAGCTGTTGGGTTAAAATTGGGTTATTTTTTAACCCAACATTTTTTTGTTTGTGCACTCTAAAAAATACTGGGTTATTTTGATAACCCAATTTATGAGTTGCTAGTGTTGGGTTAAACTTTGGAGTTATTTTTTATGAATAGCAATCTTTTTTGGGGGTTATAAGGGTATTATTTTAACTCAATTTCTGGGTTTTCAAAATTATGAACGATTTTTGGGTTGTTTTTCAATGAGTAACACATTTTTGGGTAAAAGGCTTTTTTTTTATTCTTGAAGGGAATTTTATCATGGATTAATCTCATTAACATTATTCACAATCACCCAACATTGAGTTAGCGTAACTCAACTTTTGGGTTAAAAAAGTCAACCCAATAGTTTGGTTGGGAATAACCCAATGTTAAGTTATCATAACTCAACTTTTTGGTTAAATGATTCAACGCAAAAGTCGGGTTGAAAAAATTAACCCAAAATGTTGAGTTAAAATAACTCAAATAAGGGGTTTGTCCTTTTCTGAACCAGCAGTTGGGTTAAAATTGGGTTATTTTTTTAATCCAACATTTTTTTGCGTGTGCACACTAAAAAATACTGGTTTATTTTGATACCCAGATTTATGAGTTGCTAGTGTTGGCTTAAACTTTGGAGTTATTTTTATGAATAGCAATCCCTTTTTTGGGGTTATAAGGGTATTATTTTAACTCAATTTCTGGGTTTTCAAAATTATGAACCATTTTTGGGTTGTTTTTCAACGAGTAACACATTTTTGGGTAAAAGGCTTTTTTATTATTATTCTTGAAGGGAATTTTATCATGGATTAATCTCATCAACATTATTCACAATCACCCAACATTGAGTTAGCGTAACCCAACTTTTGGGTTAAATAGTTCAACCCAATAGTTTGGTTGGGAATAACCCAACATTGAGTTAGCATAACACAACTTTTTTGGTTATATAATTCAACGCAAAAGTCGGGTTGAAAAAATTAACCCAAAATGTTGAGTTAAAATAACTCCAATAAGGGGTTCGTCATTTTCTGAACCAGCTGTTGGGTTAAAATTGGGTTATTTTTTAACCCAACATTTTTTTGTTTGTGCACACTAAAAAATACTGGGTTATATTGATAACCCAATTTATGAGTTGCTAGTGTTGGGTTAAACTTTGGAGTTATTTTTTATGAATAGCAATCTTTTTTTTGGGTTATAAGGGTATTATTTTAACTCAATTTCTGGGTTTTCAAAATTATGAACGATTTTCGGGTTGTTTTTCAATGAGTAACACATTTTTGGGTAAAAGGCTTTTTTTTTAATTCTTGAGCGGAATTTTATCATGGATTAATCTCATTAACATTATTCACAATTACCCAACATTGAGTTATCATAACTCAACTTTTGGTTAAATAATTCAACGCAAACATCGGGTTGAAATAATTAACCCAAATGTTGAGTCACAATAACTCAAATAAGGGGTTCGTAAATTTCTGAACCAGCAGTTGGGTTAAAATTGGGTTATTTTTTAACCCAACATTTTTAATGTGTGCACTCTAAAAAATACTGGTTTTATTTTGGTAACCCAATTTATGAGCTGCTACTGTTGGGTTACATTTTGGAGTTATTTTTATGAATAGAAATCGCTTTTTGGGGTTGTACGGGTATTATTTTAACTCAGTTCCTGGGTTTTCAAAATGATGAACCATTTTTGGGTTGTTTTTCAATGAGTAACACATTTTTGGGTAAAAGGCTTTTTTTTTTATTCTTGAAGGGATTTTTATCATGGATTAATCTCATTAACATTATTCACAATCACCCAACATTGAGTTAGCGTAACTCAACTTTTGGGTTAAATAAGTCAACCCAATAGTTTGGTTGGGAATAACCCAACATTAAGTTATCATAACTCAACTTTTTGGTTAAATGATTCAACGCAAAAGTCGGGTTGAAAAAATTAACCCAAAATGTTGAGTTAAAATAACTCAAATAAGGGGTTTGTCCTTTTCTGAACCAGCAGTTGGGTTAAAATCGGGTTATTTTTTAATCCAACATTTTTTTGCGTGTGCACACTAAAAAATACTGGGTTATTTTGATACCCAGATTTATGAGTTGCTAGTGTTGGGTTAAATTTTGGAGTTATTTTTATGAATAGCAATCCTTTTTTGGGGTAATAAGGGTATTATTTTAACTCAATTTCTGGGTTTTCAAAATGATGAACGATTTTTGGGTTGTTTTTCAACGAGTAACACATTTTTGGGTAAAAGGCTTTTTTTAATTTTTATTCTTGAACGGAATTTTATCATGGATTAATCTCATTAACATTATTCACAATTAACCAACATTGAGTTATCATAACTTAACTTTTTGGTTAAATAATTCAACGCAAACATCGGGTTGAAAAAATTAACCCAAATGTTGAGTTAAAATAACTCAAATAAGGGGTTTGTCCTTTTCTGAACCAGCAGTTGGGTTAAAATTGGGTTATTTTTTAACCCAACATTTTTAGTGTGTGCACACTAAAAAATACTGGTTTTATTTTGGTAACCCAATTTATGAGTTGCTAGTGTTGGGTTAAATTTTTGAGTTATTTTTATGAATAGAAATCCCTTTTTGGGTTGTAAGGGTATTATTTTAACTCAGATTCTGGGTTTTCAAAATTATGAACGATGTTCGGGTTGTTTTTCAATGAGTAACACATTTTTGGGTAAAAGGCTTTTTTTTAATATTCTTGAACGGAATTTTATCATGGATTAATCTCATTAACATTATTCACAATTACCCAACATTGAGTTATCATAACTCAACTTTTTGGTTAAATAATTCAACGCAAACATCGGGTTGAAAAAATTCAATCAAAAAATTGATTAAATTATTGATTGAATTATTTATTTCAAACCTGCACAGTACAACAACCCAATTAACCCAAATGTTGAGTCACAATTACTCAAATAAGGGGTTTGTCCTTTTCTGAACCAGCAGTTGGGTTAAAATTGGGTTATTTTTTAACCCAACATTTTTAGTGTGTGCACTCTAAAAAATACTGGTTTTATTTTGGTAACCCAATTTATGAGCTGCTACTGTTGGGTTACATTTTGGAGTTATTTTTATGAATAGAAATCGCTTTTTGGGGTTGTAAGGGTATTATTTTAACTCAGTTCCTGGGTTTTCAAAATGATGAAGCATTTTTGGGTTGTTTTTCAACGAGTAACACATTTTTGGGTAAAAGGCTTTTTTTTTATTCTTGAAGGGAATTTTATCATGGATTAATCTCATTAACATTATTCACAATCACCCAACATTGAGTTATCATAACTCAACTTTTGGGTTAAATAAGTCAACCCAATAGTTTGGTTGGGAATAACCCAATGTTAAGTTATCATAACTCAACTTTTTGGTTAAATGATTCAACGCAAAAGTCGGGTTGAAAAAATTTACCCAAAATGTTGAGTTAAAATAACTCAAATAAGGGGTTTGTCCTTTTCTGAACCAGCAGTTGGGTTAAAATCGGGTTATTTTTTAATCCAACATTTTTTTGCGTGTGCACACTAAAAAATACTGGGTTATTTTGATACCCAGATTTATGAGTTGCTAGTGTTGGGTTAAATTTTGGAGTTATTTTTATGAATAGCAATCCTTTTTTGGGGTAATAAGGGTATTATTTTAACTCAATTTCTGGGTTTTCAAAATGATGAACGATTTTTGGGTTGTTTTTCAACGAGTAACACATTTTTGGGTAAAAGGCTTTTTTTTTTATTCTTGAACGGAATTTTATAATAGATTAATCTCATTAACATTATTCACAATCACCCAACATTGAGTTATCATAACTCAACTTTTTGGTTAAATGATTCAACGCAAACATCGGGTTGAAAAAATTAACCCAAATGTTGACTCACAATAACTCAAATAAGGGGTTTGTCCTTTTCTGAACCAGCAGTTGGGTTAAAATTGGGTTATTTTTTAACCCAACATTTTTAGTGTGTGCACTCTAAAAAATACTGGTTTTATTTTGGTAACCCAATTCATGAGTTGCTAGTGTTGGGTTAAATTTTGGAGTTATTTTTATGAATAGAAATCGCTTTTTGGGGTTGTAAGGGTATTATTTTAACTCAGTTCCTGGGTTTTCAAAATGATGAACCATTTTTGGGTTGTTTTTCAACGAGTAACATATTTTTGGTAAAAGGCTTTTTTTTTATTCTTGAAGGGAATTTTATCATGGATTAATCTCATCAACATTATTCACAATCACCCAACATTGAGTTAGTGTAACCCAACTTTTGGGTTAAATAGTTCAACCCAATAGTTTGGTTGGGAATAACCCAACATTGAGTTAGCATAACACATCTTTTTTGGTTAAATAATTCAACGCAAAAGTCGGGTTGAAATAATTAACCCAAATGTTGAGTCACAATAACTCAAATAAGGGGTTCGTAAATTTCTGAACCAGCAGTTAGGTTAGGTTTTATGAATAGCAATCCCTTTTTTGGGTTACAAGAGTATTATTTTAACTCAGTTTCTGGGTTTTTAAAATTATGAACCATTTTTGGGTAAAAAGCTTTTTTTTTTTTCTTGAAGGGAATTTTATCTCATCAACATTATCCACAATTACGCAATATTGAGTTATCATAACTCAACTTTTTGGTTATATAATTCAACGCAAAAGTCGGGTTGAAAAAATTAACCCAAAATGTTGAGTTAAAATAACTCAAATAAGGGGTTTGTCCTTTTCTGAACCAGCATTTGGGTTAAACTTGGGTTATTTTTTAAGCCAACATTTTTAGTGTGTGCACACTAAAAAATACTGGTTTTATTTTGATACCCAGATTTATGAGTTGCTAGTGTTGGGTTAAATTTTTGAGTTATTTTTATGAATAGAAATCCCTTTTTGGTTTATAAGGGTATTATTTTAACTCAATTTCTGGGTTTTCAAAATTATGAACCATTTTTGGGTTGTTATTCAACGAGTAACACATTTTTGGGTAAAAGGCTTTTTTTATTATTATTCTTGAACAGAATTTTATCATGGATTAATCTCATCAACATTATTCACAATTACCCAACATTGAATTATCATAACTCAACTTTTTGGTTAAATAATTCAACGCAAACATCGGGTTGAAATAATTAACCCAAATGTTGAGTCACAATAACTCAAATAAGGGGTTCGTAAATTTCTGAACCAGCAGTTGGGTTAAAATTGGGTTATTTTTTAACCCATCATTTTTGTGTGTGCACTCTAAAAAATACTGGTATTATTTTGGTAACCCAATTTATGAGTTGCTAGTGTTGGGTTAAATTTTTGAGTTATTTTTATTATTAGAAATCCTTTTTTGGGTTGTAAGGGTATTATTTTAACTCAGATTCTGGGTTTTCAAAATTATGAACCATTTTTGGGTTGTTTTTCAACAAGTAACACATTTTTGGGTAAAAGGCTTTTTTTTTTTATTCTTGAAGGGAATTTTATCATGGATTAATCTCATCAACATTATTCACAATCACCCAACATTGAGTTAGCGTAACTCAACTTTTTGGTTAAATGATTCAACGCAAACATCGGGTTGAAAAAATTAACCCAAATGTTGACTCACAATAACTCAAATAAGGGGTTTGTCCTTTTCTGAACCAGCAGTTGGGTTAAAATTGGGTTATTTTTTAACCCAACATTTTTAGTGTGTGCACTCTAAAAAATACTGGTTTTATTTTGATAACCCAATTTATGAGTTGCTAGTGTTGGGTTAAATTTTTTGAGTTATTTTTATGAATAGAAATCCCTTTCTGGGTTGTAAGGGTATTATTTTAACTCAGATTCTGGGTTTTCAAAATTATGAACGATTTTCGGGTTGTTTTTCAATGAGTAACACATTTTTTTGGTAAAAGGCTTTTTCTTTTTTATTCTTGAACGGAATTTTATAATGGATTAATCTCATTAACATTATTCACAATTACCCAACATTGTGTTATCATAACTCAACTTTTTGGTTAAATGATTCAACGCAAACATCGGGTTGAAAAAATTAACCCAAATGTTGAGTCACAATAACTCAAATAAGTGGTTTGTCCTTTTCTGAACTAGCAGTTGGGTTAAAATTGGGTTATTTTTTAACCCAACATTTTTTAGTGTGTGCACACTAAAAAATACTGGTTTATTTTGATAACCAGATTAATGAGTTGCAAGTGTTGGGTTACATTTTGGAGTTATTTGTATGAATAACAATCCCTTTTTTGGGGTTATAAGGGTATTATTTTAACTCAATTTCTGGGTTTTCAAAATTATGAACCATTTTTGGGTTGTTTTTCAACGAGTATCTCATTTTTGGGTAAAAGGTTTTTTTATTATTATTTTTGAAGGGAATTGTATCATGGATTAATCTCATTAACATTTTTCACAATCACTCAACGTTGAGTTAGCGTAACCCAACTTTTGGGTTAAATAAGTCAACCCAATAGTTTGGTTGGGAATAACCCAACATTAAGTTAGCATAACACAACTTTTTTGGTTATATAATTCAACACAAAAGTCGGGTTGAAAAAATTAACCCAAAATGTTGAATTAAAATAACTCAAATAAGGGGTTCGTCATTTTCTGAACCAGCTGTTGGGTTAAAATTGGGTTATTTTTTAACCCAACATTTTTTTGTTTGTGCACACTAAAAAATACTGGGTTATTTTGATAACCCAATTTATGAGTTGCTAGTGTTGGGTTAAACTTTGGAGTTATTTTTTATGAATAGCAATCTTTTTTTTGGGTTATAAGGGTATTATTTTAACTCAATTTCTGGGTTTTCAAAATTATGAACGATTTTCGGGTTGTTTTTCAACGAGTAACACATTTTTGGGTAAAAGGCTTTTTTTTTTAATTCTTGAGCGGAATTTTATCATGAATTAATCTCATTAACATTATTCACAATTACCCAACATTGAGTTATCATAACTCAACTTTTTGGTTAAATAATTCAACGCAAACATCGGGTTAAAATAATTAACCCAAATGTTGAGTCACAATAACTCAAATAAGGGGTTCGTAAATTTCTGAACCAGCAGTTGGGTTAAAATTGGGTTATTTTTTAACCCAACATTTTTAGTGTGTGCACTCTAAAAAATACTGGTTTTATTTTGGTAACCCAATTTATGAGCTGCTACTGTTGGGTTACATTTTGGAGTTATTTTTATGTATAGAAATCGCTTTTTGGGGTTGTAAGGGTATTATTTTAACTCAGTTCCTGGGTTTTCAAAATGATGAACCATTTTTGGGTTGTTTTTCAACGAGTAACACATTTTTGGGTAAAAGGCTTTTTTTTTATTCTTGAAGGGAATTTTATCATGGATTAATCTCATCAACATTATTCACAATCACCCAACATTGAGTTAGCGTAACTCAACTTTTGGGTTAAATAAGTCAACCCAATAGTTTGGTTGGGAATAACCCAACATTAAGTTATCATAACTCAACTTTTTGGTTAAATAATTCAACGCAAAAGTCGGGTTGAAAAAATTAACCCAAAATGTTGAGTTAAAATAACTCAAATAAGGGGTTTGTCCTTTTCTGAACCAGCAGTTGGGTTAAAATTGGGTTATTTTTTAATCCAACATTTTTTTGCGTGTGCACACTAAAAAATACTGGTTTATTTTGATAACCAGATTAATGAGTTGCTAGTGTTGGGTTACATTTTGGAGTTATTTTTATGAATAGCAATCCTTTTTTTGGGGTTATAAGGGTATTATTTTAACTCAATTTCTGGGTTTTCAAAATTATGAACCATTTTTGGGTTGTTTTTCAACAACTAATACATTTTTGGGTAAAAGGCTTTTTTTATTATTATTCTTGAAAGGAATTTATCATGGATTAATCTCATCAACATTATTCACAATCACCCAACATTGAGTTAGTGTAACCCAACTTTTGGGTTAAATAGTTCAACCCAATAGTTTGGTTGGGAATAACCTAACATTGAGTTAGCATAACACATCTTTTTTGGTTAAATAATTCAACGCAAAAGTCGGGTTGAAATAATTAACCCAAATGTTGAGTCACAATAACTCAAATAAGGGGTTCGTAAATTTCTGAACCAGCAGTTAGGTTAGGTTTTATGAATAGCAATCCCTTTTTTGGGTTACAAGAGTATTATTTTAACTCAGTTTCTGGGTTTTTAAAATTATGAACCATTTTTGGGTAAAAAGCTTTTTTTTTATTCTTGAAGGGAATTTTATCTCATCAACATTATTCACAATTACGCAATATTGAGTTATCATAACTCAACTTTTTGGTTATATAATTCAACGCAAAAGTCGGGTTGAAAAAATTAACCCAAAATGTTGAGTTAAAATAACTCAAATAAGGGGTTTGTCCTTTTCTGAACCAGCAGTTGGGTTAAAATCGGGTTATTTTTTAATCAAACATTTTTTTGTGTGTGCACACTAAAAAATACTGGTTTATTTTGATACCCAGATTTATGAGTTGCTAGTGTTGGGTTAAATTTTTGAGTTATTTTTATTATTAGAAATCCTTTTTTGGGTTGTAAGCGTATTATTTTAACTCAGATTCTGGGTTTTCAAAATTATGAACCATTTTTGGGTTGTTTTTCAACAAGTAACACATTTTTGGGTAAAAGGCTTTTTTTTTTTATTCTTGAAGGGAATTTTATCATGGATTAATCTCATCAACATTATTCACAATCACCCAACATTGAGTTAGCGTAACCCAACTTTTGGGTTAAATAAGTCAACCCAATAGTTTGGTTGGGAATAACCCAATGTTAAGTTATCATAACTCAACTTTTTGGTTAAATGATTCAACGCAAAAGTCGGGTTGAAAAAATTAACCCAAAATGTTGAGTTAAAATAACTCAAATAAGGGGTTTGTCCTTTTCTGAACCAGCAGTTGGGTTAAAATTGGGTTATTTTTTTAATCCAACATTTTTTTGTGTGTGCACACTAAAAAATACTGGTTTATTTTGATACCCAGATTTATGAATTGCTAGTGTTGGGTTAAATTTTGGAGTTATTTTTATGAATAGCAATCCTTTTTTGGGGGTTATAAGGGTATTATTTTAACTCAATTTCTGTGTTTTCAAAATGATGAACCATTTTTGGGTTGTTTTTCAACAAGTAATACATTTTTGGGTAGAAGGCTTTTTTTATTATTATTCTTGAAAGGAATTTATCATGGATTAATCTCATCAACATTATTCACAATCACCCAACATTGAGTTAGCGTAACTCAACTTTTGGGTTAAATAAGTCAACCCAATAGTTTGGTTGGGAATAACCCAACATTGAGTTAGCATAACACATCTTTTTTGGTTAAATAATTCAACGCAAAAGTCGGGTTGAAATAATTAACCCAAATGTTGAGTCACAATAACTCAAATAAGGGGTTCGTAAATTTCTGAACCAGCAGTTAGGTTAGGTTTTATGAATAGCAATCCCTTTTTTGGGTTACAAGAGTATTATTTTTACTCAGTTTCTGGGTTTTTAAAATTATGAACCATTTTTGGGTAAAAAGCTTTTTTTTTATTCTTGAAGGGAATTTTATCTCATCAACATTATTCACAATTACCCAACATTGAGTTATCATAATTCAACTTTTTGGTTATATAATTCAACGCAAAAGTCGGGTTGAAAAAATTAACCCAAAATGTTGAGTTAAAATAACTCAAATAAGGGGTTTGTCCTTTTCTGAACCAGCAGTTGGGTTAAAATCGGGTTATTTTTTAATCAAACATTTTTTTGCGTGTGCACACTAAAAAATACTGGTTTATTTTGATACCCAGATTTATGAGTTGCTAGTTTTGGGTTAAATTTTGGAGTTATTTTTATGAATAGCATTCCTTTTTTGGGGTTATAAGGGTATTATTTTAACTCAATTTCTGGGTTTTCAAAATGATGAACCATTTTTGGGTTGTTATTCAACAAGTAATACATTTTTGGGTAAAAGGCTTTTTTATTATTATTTTTGAAGGGAATTTCATCATGTTATCAGTTATCGTAACACAACTTTTTGGTTAAATAATTCAACGCAAAAGTTGGGTAGAAAAAATTAACCCAAAATGTTGAGTTAAAATAACTCAAATAAGGGGTTTGTCCTTTTCTGAACCAGCAGTTGGGTTAAAATTGGGTTACTTTTTTTAACCCAACATGTTTTAGTGTGTACAAGCAACATTGTCCTCTGGTCACTAGTTACTGGTGTGTTGAGTCTGGATCCAGCGCCTCTAGAAAGGCCCGGGAGGCATCTTAAAGTGCAGTCATTAGGCAGCCGTTTGTGTAGGTGTTCTTGCAAGAAATCTTGTCAGGCAGATACCAGCCATCTAATTAGACACACACACACCCTCACCAGAGCGGATGAGCACTGCAGTGTGTGTGTGTGTGTGTGTGTGTGTGTGTGTGTGTGTGTGTGCATGCTAATCATGACCCAAGGCCCAACCTGCTGTTGAGAACAGTAACTTGTGACTTAATGCCTTTGTTCACCCTGGAACATCTGGCTTTGACCGAAGGCGGTGTGTATGTGTGTATGTGTGTGTGTGTGTGTGTGCGCACGTCTATGACTGTTTGAAAGGGGCTGTTGCTCAAAGAGTGTGTGTGCGTGTGCGCACTGATGCGAGCGCAACAAGGACTAAGGCGCGAGGAGTTGATCATCGCCGTGGAAACCTCTGAGGGAAAAAAGGCCTCGGAGCCCCTTCTGTCAGCTGGGCTCCGTACCGCTTCCCCTCGACTGCACACACACACACACACACACACACACACACACACACACACACACACACACACACACACACAGGGTCCCTCTGGTGCACCAGATTAGGGTCTGAGTGAGTGTGAGCAGAACAATACCCCTGTGTGTGTTTGCGGAGCCGTGGCTAATTGTGTTCATTTGCTGCTTAACTTGAGACACTGAGGCCACCGAAGGTGTGTGTGCGTGTGTGTGTGTGTGTGCATGTATGATGTGTGAGTCCTTCAATGTGAGGCCATACAGGTAATCCCAAGTGTTTGTTGACAAGGCGTTTGTCAAAGTGGCGAGTGTTTAGGAGGGCGCTCATTTCACTGCGTACATTTGTGGGGCCTTTTTGCACATGACAAGCATTTGCTCATTGGGGTTTGGCAACCCAAAATGTTGAAAGAGCCATACTGGACCAAAAATAAAAAAAATAAAAATCTGTCTGAGGCCGCAAAAAAATGTAAAGCCTTATATACAAGTCAATAACATCAACAAAGCTCACCTTTTGTGCATTCACGCACAGTATAAAAAGTTTGGTGGACAAAATGAGAAAAAGAAGGAGTGGCATGAAACGCGTCTTTCTGTGGAAGCATCGGAGAAAGTTGTACAAATTTTCTCCCGAAAGTCTCACGAAATTCAGGCGGAGCTGGAGGCCACGCCCCCTCCAGCTACATGTGACCTGAGTGACATGTCGACAGCCTGTTTTCACGTCCGCTTTGCCACAATATAAGCAGCCTGCCTGCCCAATCACGTTATAACTGTAAAATGATGGAGGGCAAGTTCTTGGTTTCTTATGTGGGTTTATTGTTAGGCAGTTTCATTAACGTCCTCCCAGCGCGGTAACAACACACAACAACAGCAGTCACGTTTTCGTCTACCGTAAAGCAGTTCGTCTGCCGTAAACAGCAATGTTGTGACACTCTTAAACAGGACAATACTGCAATCTACTGTACATGCATATGTGACAATAACATCTACGGCTTTTAGAGAGTGCAGTGCACAACTGCGCACACAACAAGGAGACGAAGCAGAAGAACGAGGAAGATACAGCCATGGCGACGCCGACGACGAGTAAGATGAAAAAATACGCTTGTAAGTTCCAAGCCGCAGCTGCAATTGGACCTGGATAGCCTCCGGGAAGAAGTAGTGGACTACCAAGTGCTCAAAGATTGGCCGGTTTTGGGCCATGCTAGGGAGAGATGGAAGATTCCAGACTTTAGTGCATTTGATGAAAGCACTTTTGTGCGTGCCACACAGCAATGCATCATCAGAGAGGGTGTTTAGCATGGTTAGAAAAATAGTGACACAGAGAATAGAACAAGGATGGACAATTCAACCCTTAACTCAACAATGAGTAGATGAGTGTATATATGTAAATAAATGAACACTGAAATTCAAGTATTTATTTTATTTATATATATATATATATATATATATATATATATATATATATATATATATATATATATATATATATATATATATATATATATATATATATATAATAATAAAATAAAGCTATATATATATATATATATATATATATATATATATATATATATATATATATATATATATATATATGTATAATAAAATAAATATATATATATATATATATATATATATATATATATATATATAGCTAGAATTCAATGAAAGTCAAGTATTTCATATATATATATATATATATATATATATATATATATATATATATATATATATATATTAATAACAATAATAATACCTGGGATTTATATAGCGCTTTTCTAAGTACCCAAAGTCGCTTTACATGTAGAACCCATCATTCATTCACACCTGGTTGTGGTAAGCTACTTTCATAGCCACAGCTGCCCTGGGGTAGACTGACGGAAATTTGCGCCAACGGCCCCTCCGGCCACCACCTATCATTCATATCACCGGTGTGAGTGGCACCGGGGGCAAAGGGTGAAGTGTCCCGCCCAAGGACACAACGACAGCGATTTTTGGATGGTAAGAGGCGGGGAGCGAACCTGCAACCCTCAGGTTTTTGGCACGGTTGCTCTACCCACTACGCCATGCCGCCCCAATATATATATATATATATATATATATATGTATATATATATATATATATATATATATATATATATATATATATATATATATATATATATATATATATGAAATACTTGACTTGGTGAATTCTAGCTGTAAATATACTCCTCCCCTCTTAACCACGCCCCCGCTACCCAACCACACCCCCCGACCCACCCCTGTACCCCCCCCCCGAAATCGGAGGTCTCAAGGTTGGCAAGTATGAGTTGATCTGCCGTTTCTTTTCTTTTCTTCTTTTCTCCTCTGCCCCCCTCTCCGTTGTGGAGGGGGGGGCACAGGTCCGGTGGCCATGGATGAAGTGCTGGCTGTCCAGAGTCGGGACCCGGGGTGGACCGCTCGCCTGTGCATCAGTTGGGGACATCTCTGCGCTGCTGACCCGTCTCCGCTCGGGATGGTCTCCTGCTGGCCCCACTATGGACTGGACTCTCACTATTATGTTAGATCCACTATGGACTGGACTTTCACAATATTATGCTAGGCCCACTCGACATCCATTGCATCCGGTCTTCCTTAGAGAGGGGGGGGGGGGTCACCCACATCTGCGGTCCTCTCCAAGGTTTCTCATAGTCATTCATATTGACATCCCACTGGGTTGTGAGTCTTTCCTTGCCCTTATGTGGGCTCTGAACCGAAGATGTCATTGTGGCTTGTGCAGCCCTTTGAGACACTTGTGATTTAGGGCTATATAAATAAACATTGATCGATTAATTGATTGATTGAAACCCTTTCATCAGTGAAGCATGTTTAATGTAAACAGTGGGATTTCTAACAATTAGGAAGGCTTGTGTCATGTTTGTTCTCCTACAGAAACCACGGTAAAACAAAAAATAGTTGTTTTTTTCTCATCTTTTTTTCCATTTTCATGCATTTTTGAAGAAGCCACTAGTAGAGCTGACCCCTGCTATAAGCACACACACACACACACACAGATACACATTTACAATTCATCCCAGTTGGAGGAAATTAGATGACCTCTACTTGGCTGCGTCTTCATTCATGTCAACCTCAGAGGCCACATGTGTCGCTTCATGGAGCAATGCTGAGTCAAGTCGAGGCAACAACAACAACAAAAAAGGAACAATACGGCGATTGTCGGCACCAAAGTCCCAGCGAGACTCAAACACGCAGCGGTGGCAGATCGATGGCAAATAATGTCATCTTAGAAGGTCACACCTGGACCTTTCGGCCGTGTCAATACGAAAGCCGCATGCACGCTCGCTCACGCCAGATCAACATAATGCCATCTTAATAAACGCTGATAACATTTCTAATGATGAAACGGCTCGCATTCAGACACACGAGTCAACGTGCACACGGCGCTGCAGGCTTCGCCGCGTTCACCCTCCCCGCCTCTGCTTACCCGCCGCTAAGAGGCGCCTCCCCGGCCGCGCCGAGCGCAGGAGAAAATAAACAACTAAAGAGACAAACAGCGAGAGCCACTTAGAGCCACTTAAAGCCAAGGCTCCTTCCCACAGCGAAGCACTTGCCCAGGGCCAGCCATGTCTGCTCGCCTCGACAGGAGGCCCAGACCGCCGCCGAGGAGGGAGGAGTCTGTGCTGGTGTGCAACAGTGCCACGGAGGGTGTTGCTGCACACCTTTCCGGGAACAACACGACTTAAATACTTATTAAGATTAGATTATTGCAACCACACTGCAAAAAGTCAGTGTTCAAAAACAAAGAAAAAAATATATAAAAATGAGGGGTATTTTATTTGAACTAAGCAAAATTATCTGCCAATAGAACAAGAAAATTTGGCTTGTCAAGATTCTCCAAAACACGTAAAATAAGCTAACCTCAATGAACCCAAAAATACCTTAAAATGAGTGTATTCTCACTAATAACAAGTGCACTTTTCTTGGTACAAAAAAAAAAAAGAGACCTTTTTGCTCAATATCAATCAATCAATCAATCAATCTTTATTTATATAGCCCTAAATCACAAGTGTCTCAAAGGGCTGCACAAGCCACAACGACATCCTCGGTACAAAGCCCACATACGGGCAAGGAAAAACTCACCCCAGTGGGACGTCGATGTGAATGACTATGAGAAACCTTGGAGAGGACCGCATATGTGGGTAACTCCCCCCCTCTAGGGGAGACCGAAAGCAATGGATGTCGAGTGGGTCTGACATAATATTGTGAGAGTCCAGTCCATAGTGGATCCAACATAATAGTAAGAGTCCAGTCCATAGTGGGGCCAGCAGGACACCATCCCGAGCGGAGACGGGTCAGCAGCGTAGAGATGTTCCCAGCCGATGCACAGGCGAGCGGTCCACCCCGGGTCCCGACTCTGGACAGCCAGCACTTCATCCATGGCCACCGGACCTGTACCCCCCCTCCCCCCTCAAGGAAAAGGGGAGCAGAGGAGAAAAGAAAAGAAACGGCAGATCAACTGGTCTAACAGGGGGGCTATTTAAAGGCTAGAGTATACAAATGAGTTTTAAGATGGGACTTAAATGCTTCTACTGAGGTAGCATCTCTAATTGTTACCGGGAGGGCATTCCATAGTACTGGAGCCCGAATAGAAAACGCTCTATAGCCCGCAGACTTTTTTTGGGCTCTGGGAATCACTAATAAGCCGGATATGTTGAAAAATATTCTTAACTAAGTCAAGGGGAACATTATCTGTCATGTCTGTGTGATCATGTTTTTGTTTTGGTCATGTTCGTTTTGGTTTTTTGGACTTTTTGTGCACTTTTGTTTTGTCACCATAGCAACCATTAGTTTTCACCTGTCACGTCACGCACCTGTTTCACATTTTTGAGTCACGCTCCTGTTTTCGTTAATCATGTCTGTAGTATTTAAGTTCAGTGTTTTCAGTTTGTCTTTCTGACGACATCCCCGCATTTATACTCTCCACACACTTATGACCCTTGCTGCGCTTTTTCATGCCGTTTTTGTCCATGCCAAGTCAGTTTTGTTTATTATTGCCACAGTTAGTGTTTTTTTGCTGTTCATAGTTTTTGCCTTTGTGCAAGTGTTTGGTTTCATAGTTTGTTCTCCGCCATTGTGCGCGCCTTTTGTTTACTTCCTTGTTTTGTATTTATAGTCTTTAAATAAAAAATGTACTCACATTCCCGTCTCGCCCGAGCCAACTTTCCGTTGCATCCCGGAAAAGCTATCACCCAGGACCAAGTCTTGACATTATCACAATTTCAGAAGGGTTAAAACCATTAAAAATCTGTTCCCAGTGGCTTATTTTATTTTTCAAAGTTTTTTTCAAAATGTTACCCATCACGCAATATCCCTAAAAAAAATCTTCAAAGTGCCTGATTTTAACCATCGTTATATACACCCGTCCATTTTCCTGTGACGTCACATAGTGATGCCAACACAAACAAACATGGCGGATAGAACAGCAAGGTATAGCGACATTAGCTCGGATTCAGACTCGGATTTCAGCGGCTTAAGCGATTCAACAGATTACGCATGTATTGAAACGGATGGTTGTAGTGTGGAGGCAGGTAGCGAAAACGAAATTGAAGAAGAAACTGAAGCTATTGAGCCATATCGGTTTGAACCGTATGCAAGCGAAACCGACGAAAACGACACGACAGCCAGCGACACGGGAGAAAGCGAGGACGAATTGGGCGATCGCCTTCTAACCAACGATTGGTATGTGTTTGTTTGGCATTAAAGGAAACTAACAACTATGAACTAGGTTTACAGCATATGAAATACATTTGGCAACAACATGCACTTTGAGAGTGCAGACAGCCCATTTCAGGCGCGCTAAGAACATATATTTTTCCACGATTTCAGCACTCAGGTTAACCATACCTAAATAGACACAAAATACTGCATTACACAAGACTACCCGAATGTACTCGAATGATTGAAAAAAATAAATGTTTTTAAGCTAAATTATTGGTAAACACGGTTTATGTATAATAATTTACGTAAAACCGCGAGTAATGAATAAAGTTTTCATCAATTGATATATTCTGTAGACATACCCTCATCCACTCTCTTTTCCTGAAAGCTGATCTGTTCAGTTTTGGAGTTGATGTCAGCATCTGCTTTGAGTGTCGCAGGATATCCACACATTCTTGCCATCTCTGTCGTAGCATAGCTTTCGTCGGTAAAGTGTGCGGAACAAACGACTGACCATTTCGTCGGCTTTCCCCACAGCCTCGTATTTTTAACAAATGTCGTCCAATTTCTTGCCACTTTTGCATCTTTGGGCCACTGGTGCAACTTGAATCCGTCCCTGTTCGTGTTCTTACACCCTCCGACAACACACCGACGAAAGTGAGAAAATGGCGGATTGCTTCCCGATGTGACGCCACATTGTGACGTCATCGCTCCGAGAGCGAATAATAGAAAGGCGTTTAATTCGCCAAAATTCACCCGTTTAGAGTTCGGAAATCGGTTAAAAAAATATATGGTCTTTTTTCTGCAACATCAAGGTATATATTGACGCTTACATAGGTCTGGTGATAATGTTCCCCTAAAATGATAAATGGTAGTATCTTGACATAATGATATGCGCTCGGCATTACATTTCTTGAAACCAGCAAACTTATACTAAAAACTAATTTATTGTTCTTAATGGAAAGACAACAAGGGAACCGCTTGTTACTCTCGGGGTCTACTAGCCGCTCAGGCAAATCATATTGTCTAAAAATGCATTTTTCCATCGATAACATGACATCATCGCGCCAAGTGCGTGCTCTTTCAGTCAATTAGTGCGCATATATACAGCCCGACCCGCGGCCAAAAATGTTTTGATTGTAATTTTGAAGAATTCATCTGAATGTGCATGAACTTTCTGTTCAAAATTGTTAGAAATGTCACATGTTAAATGTTTAAATATTAACTGTCAGTTTACTGTACTGTGCCAACTGTACTACTATATGAGTACGTCTTTTCTATTGTTTCTGTAATGTCTGTGTGATCATGTTTTGTTTTAGTCATGTTTTGTTTTGTTTAGTTATTGGAGTCTTTAGTTTCTGTTTACGCTCCATTGTTTTTGTTTCCATGACTACCCATTAGTTTTCACCTGTCCTCATGTCACGCACCTGTCTCACGCGTTGCACACCTGTCACTAATCATGTCACTGCTATTTAAGCCTGTCTGTTTCTGTTGATCGTTCTGGTGACATTCGACCTTACTATCTATCCATACTACCTCTGCTACCCATGAGATTCCTGTGTACTATAGTTCATGCTTCATGCCATGCCACAGTAAGTGTTTTTGTTTCGTGTTCATAGTTAATTGCCTTTGTGCTAGTCTTTTGGTTTCATTAATCAAGTTTGTTCTCCGCCATTGTGCGTGCCTTTTATTGGCTTTGTTTTTTGTAGTTTGTTAGAGTTTAAAGGCCTACTGAAATTCGATGTTCTTATTTAAACGGGGATAGCAGGTCCATTCTATGTGTCATACTTGGTCATTTCGGGATATTGCCATATTTTTGCTGAAAAGATTTAGTAGAGAACATCGACGATAAAGTTCGCAACTTTTGGTCGCTGATAAAAAAGCCTTGCCTGTACCGGAAGTAGCAAATGAGTAGCGTGACGTCACAGGTTGTGGAGCTCCTCACATCCGCACATTGTATACAATCATGGCCACCAGCAGCGAGAGCGATTCGGACCGAGAAAGCGACGATTTCCCCATTAATTCGAGCGAGGATGAAAGATTCGTGGATGAGGAAAGTGAGAGTGAAGGACTAGTGGGAGCGATTCAGATAGGGAAGATGCTGTGAGAGGCGGGTGGGACCTGATATTCAGCTGGGAATGACTAAAACAGTAAATAAACACAAGACATATATATACTCTATTAGCCACAACACAACCAGGCTTATATTTAATATGCCACAAATTAATCCCGCATAACAAACACCTCCCCCCTCCCGTCCATATAACCCGCCAATACAACTCAAACACCTGCACATCACACTCAATCCCACAGCCCAAAGTACCGTTCACCTCCCCAAAGTTCATACAGCACATATATTTCCCCAAAGTCCCCAAAGTTACGTACGTGACATGCACATAGCGGCACGCACGTACGGGCAAGCGATCAAATGTTTGGAAGCCGCAGCTGTATGCGTACTCACGGTACCGCGTCTGCGCATCCAACTCAAAGTCCTGGTAAGAGTCTCTGTTGTCCCAGTTCTCCACAGGCCAATGGTAAAGCTTGACTGTCATCTTTCGGGATTGTAAACAATGAAACACCGGCTGTGTTATCCGGCACACCAGTCAGGGGGTGCATTCTACGGCGGGGTTGCGTTATCCGGCACAACACCTGCCGCAATACACCGCTTTCCACCTACAGCTTTCTTCTTTGCTGTCTCCATTGTTCATTGAACAAATTGCAAAAGATTCACCAACACAGATGTCCAGAATACTGTGGAATTTTGCGATGAAAACAGACGACTTAATAGCTGGCCACCATGCTGTCCCAAAATGTCCTCTACAATCCGTGACGTCACGCGCAGGCGTCGTCATACCGAGACGTTTTCAGCAGGATATTTCGCGCACAATTTAAAATGACACTTTAGTAATCTAACCCATGTGTTGCAATGTTAAGATTTCATCATTGATATATAAACTATCAGACTGCGTGGTCGGTAGTAGTGGGTTTCAGTAGGCCTTTAAATAAATATGTACTTACCCTCACGCCTTGCCCGCGCCAACTTTCCTTTGCATTCCGGGAAAACACAACACCCCAAGGTCCACGTTTTGACAGTTTCATTGAAAATAAAACAGCAAAGTCCATTTGGTTGTCATCCGTTTTAATTATGAGACACATTTGTGTCAAAGTCATGATTTTTTTTTTTGTCATGCTTGAAATAAGAAATTATTACTTTAAAAAAGTAGTTTTATACTTGTGAGTGTTGATGACACAGCTTTGCAAACAGTTGATATTCTAGTTTCAAGCATGTTTTACTCAATATAGGTCATGAAATCTCAGCAACAAGCTGTAATATCTTACTGAGATCATTTAGGAGCAAAACACTTAAAACAAGTAAAACACTCTAACATAAAATCTGCTTAGTGAGAAGAATTATCTTATCAGACATAAAATAAGCAAATATCACCCTTATTTGAGATATTTCATCTTACTTAGATTTCAGTTTTTGCAGTGCACCTCCTGTCCTCGGAACGTTCCACCGACTGAATGTATTTATACGCGACACATTGTAATTAAAATTGCTCGGCAGGTCTGAGGTGACTACTTTCTATTTGTGTTCCATCTATCATTATTTCCTTTTCTTGACTTTTGTTTTTTTTTGTCATTTGCCAATATTCTTTTTGTTTGCCTCCCTCACCCGCCTCCAGTTTTATGTCCCCCCCTGGCTGTGTACCCAAAGGTCAGCTCTCCCCTGAGGGTTCTGTTTACCTGAGCTACTCCCCTCTCTCTGACCTTCGCCTACTTGGAAACAGATGGAGACAAAAAAAAACAAAAAACACATTTCCACCAACATTTTTCCGGAACTTTTATGACTATAATTCCTGCTAATCTGAGTGGTTTGTGTTTCCCCAATGCCAGCACCCACGTGGGATTGATTCCAGAGTCGGGACCCGGGGTGGACCGCTCGCCTGTGCATCGGTTGGGGACATCTCTGCGCTGCTGACCCATCTCCGCTCGGGATGGTCTCCTGCTGGCCCCACTATGGACTGGACTCTCACTATTATGTTAGATCCACTATGGACCGGACTCTCACTATTATGTTAGATCCACTATGGACTGGACTCTCACTATTATGTTAGATCCACTATGGACTGGACTCTCACTATTATGTTAGATCCACTATGGACTGGACTCTCACATTATTATGTTAGATCCACTATGGACTGGACTTTCACAATTATGTTAGATCCACTATGGACTGGACCTCAACACTATTATGTTAGATCCACTATGGACTGGACTCTCACTATTATGTTAGATCCACTATGGACTGGACTCTCGCTATTATGTTAGATCCACTATGGACTGGACTCTCACTATTATGTTTGATCCACTATGGACTGGACTTTCACAATATTATGCTAGATCCATTGCATCCAGTCTCCCCTAGAGGGGTGGTCACCCACATCTGCGGTCCTCTTGTTGTCTGTCTATCTGTGTTGGCCCTGCGATGAGGTGGCGACTTGTCCAGGGTGTACCCCGCCTTCCGCCCGATTGTAGCTGAGATAGGCTCCAGCGCCCCCGCAACCCCAAAGGGAATAAGCAGTAGAAAATGGATGGATGGATATATAAGTATTTCTTATATATATATAATATATATATATATATATAAGAAAATTCTTCACTTTCAGTGAATTCTAGCTATATATATTTATTTAGTTTATTATATATATATACATACATACATACATACACATACACATACACATACACACATACATATATATATATATATATATATATATATATATATATATATATATATATATATATATATATATATATATATATATATATATATATATATATACACTGTATATATATATATATATATATATATATATATATATATATATATATATATATATATATATATATATATATACACTGTATATATATGAAATACTTGACTTGGTGAATTCTAGCTGTAAATATACTCTTCCCCTCTTAGCCACGCCCCCAACCACGCCCCCCCCCCAACCTCCCGAAATTGGAGGTCTCAAGGTTGGCAAGTATGCTATTAGTGGACCAGCAGCACGCACAATCAGGTGTGCTTACCGACTGTATCCCTTGCAGACTGTATTGATACATATATATATATATATATATATATTTTTTTATTGATATATATTTATTAATTTATTTATTTATATATTGATATATAATGTAGGAACCAGAATATTAATAACAGAAAGAAACAACCCTTTTGTGTGAATGAGTGTGAATTGGGGAGGGCATTTTTTGGGGTTGGTGCACTAATTGTAAGTGTATCTTGTGTTTCTAATGTTGATTTAATTAAAAAAAAAACAAAAAAAAAAACATACTGATAATAAAAAAAAACGATACCGATAATTTCCCATATTACATTTTTAAAGCATTTATCCGATAATATCGGCAGGCCGAAATTATCGGACATGCTTCACTGATGAGAGTATTTGGCAAACAGCGCTTTGTCCTACTAATTTCAGCAAACCCTTGAACTCACCGTAGTTTGTCTACACGTACGACTTTCTCCGACGCTGCCACAGAAAGACGTGTTTTATGCCACACCTTCTTTGTCTCATTTTGTCCACCAAAGGTTTCATGCTGTGCGTGAATGCACAAAGGTTACGCGTGCAAATTTCCAGAACTTATGCAGATCCCAAATACGCATCAGCAGGTAGACTTAGACTTAGACAAAGGTAATTGTTCAACACAGTAGCTCAGTTACAATGATGGAAAGTGTAAGGATGGAAAGGACAATGCAGGTATAATAGACTAATGTAGCGATAAAAAATCTAAGGTACCAGAAGGTAAGAAAAGTTGGTTGGCACAGACTACAATGACATGTGTGTACGTGTGTGTGTGTGTGTTTACGTTGAGTGTGATGCGTGCTGATGGTGACCCAGATCCCTAGAGGGCCACCCAACCCTGGGGGCTGTGTCACCCAGCTTGAGGACAGGGTCAAATAGACACACCTCACCCATTGCACCATGGAGGCCTGCCCAGGACCATTAGTATCCATTACCAGGATGTACGGACAAACCACACACACACACAAAAACACGTAGTGAGACGAGCAGATAAATGCATTAGAAGGGGATCTGATGGAGAGAAGGTCCCAGCCTGCATTGTGTCAGAGCTCTATAGGAGAACCAAATCGATTCTGAACAGCATTTTGTGTTTCCAAATTTGCATTTCAGTGCAACATTTGTACGAATGACGCCCGCATTGTGCCGGTGTCATGACCGAGGAGCTCCTGCAACGCGCACGAGTGGTGCCCACACATGGACGCAACTCCGTGAGCGGACCTCCAACCGCTTGGTGACAGAGATCTTCAACTCAAATGGACGTCCTCAGGGCGATGACCTTATGGAAGACTGTGGGACGTGTGTGGGGGGGCGGTGGTCAAAATGAAGTGGTGATGAGGAAACTAAGGGCACCCGTGTTTGAGCACCGCTGCACATACTGAGCTCCTGCATGGTTGCAACACTGCAAAAACTTAAATCTAAGTAAGATTAAATATCGCAAATAAGGGTGATATTTGCTTATTTTCTGTCTGATAAGATAATTCTTCTCACTAAGCAGATTTTATGTTAGAGTGTTTTACTTGTTTTAAGGGTTTTGGTCCTAAATGATCTCAGTAAGATATTACAGCTTGTTGCTGAGATTTGATGACCTATATTGAGTAAAACATGCTTGAAACTAGAATATCAAGTGTTGCAAAGCTGTGTCATCAACACTCACAAGTATAAAACTACTTTTTTAAAGTAATCATTTCTTACTTCAAGCATGAAAAAAAAAATCATGATGCCGAGCGCATATCATTATGTCAAGATAATGGCACGAGCATTTACTTAATTTAAGAATATTTTTCAACATATTGAGCAAAAAGGTCTCTTTTTTTTATACCGAGAAAAATGCACTTATTAGTGAGAATATACTTATTTTAAGATATTTTTGGGTTCATTAGCTAATTTTACTTGTTTTGAAAATTCTTGACAAGCCAAATTTTCTTGTTCTATTGGCAGATAATTTTGCTTAGTTCAAATAAAATACCCCTAATTTTTGTATTGTTTTCCTTGTTTTTGAACACTGACTTTTTGCAGTGTACTATGCAAAGTGAAAGCCATTTATCAACAACACCCACGCTGCACAAACTGAAATCTAAGTAAGATTAAATATCTCAAATAAGGGTGATTTCTGCTTATTTTCTGTCTGATAAGATAATTCTTCTCACTAAGCAGATTTTATGTTAGAGTGTTTTACTTGTTTTAAGGGTTTTGGTCCTAAATGATCTCAGTAAGATATTACAGCTTGTTGCTGAGATTTGATGACCTATATTGAGTAAAACATGCTTGAAACTAGAATATCAACTGTTGCAAAGCTGTGTCATCAACACTCACAAGTATAAAACTACTTTTTTAAAGTAATCATTTCTTACTTCAAGCATGAAAAAAAAAAATCATGATGCCGAGCGCATATCATTATGTCAAGATAATGGCACGAGCATTTACTTAATTTAAGAATATTTTTCAACATATTGAGCAAAAATGTCTCTTTTTTTCTACCGAGAAAAATGCACTTGTTAGTGAGAATATACTTATTTTAAGGTATTTTTGGGGTTCATTGAGGTTAGCTAATTTTACTTGTTTTGAAAATTCTTGACAAGCCAAATTTTCTTGTTCTATTGGCAGATAATTTTGCTTAGTTCAAATAAAATACCCCTAATTTTTGTATTTTTTTCCTTGTTTTTGAACACTGACTTTTTGCAGTGTACTATGCAAAGTGAAAGCCATATATCAACAACACCCACGCTGCACAAACTGAAATCTAAGTAAGATTAAATATCTCAAATAAGGGTGATTTCTGCTTATTTTCTGTCTGATAAGATAATTCTTCTCACTAAGCAGATTTTATGTTAGAGTGTTTTACTTGTTTTAAGGGTTTTGGTCCTAAATGATCTCAGTAAGATATTACAGCTTGTTGCTGAGATTTGATGACCTATATTGAGTAAAACATGCTTGAAACTAGAATATCAAGTGTTGCAAAGCTGTGTCATCAACACTCACAAGTATAAAACTACTTTTTTAAAGTAATCATTTCTTATTTCAAGCATGAAAAAAATGGACTTTGCTGTTTTATTTTCAATGAAACAAGAGAAAATATGTACTCATACAGTAGTCACAAACCTGGGGGTAAAGTTTGACTCAGATTTTAAATTCGAAAAACAAATCAGCAGCGTTGTTCAAAAAAGCTTTTATCAATTACGCCAAATAGCGAAAGTGAAACCGCTTCTATCAAGACATGATCTTGAGAAATTAATCCACGCTTTTATCTCGACTCGTCTTGATTATTGTAATGCCCTGTATGTTGGCATTAGCCAGGCCTCCCTCGCCCGCCTGCAGCTCGTGCAGAACTCTGCTGCTCGTCTGCTAACACAGACCCGCAGACGTGAGCACATCACCCCTATTTTAGCGTCCCTTCACTGGCTCCCTGTGCGTTACCGAATACATTTTAAACTCCTTTTATTTGTTTTTAAATGTCTAAACAACCTCGCGCCAACCTATCTCTCCGACCTCCTTCAGCCTTACTGCCCCACCCGATCCTTAAGATCAGCCGATCAGCTGCTGTTGACGGTCCCTGACACAAGGCTGAAGCTTAGAGGTGACAGAGCTTTCGCCGTTGCTGCTCCCAAGCTCTGGAACGACCTACCCCTGAGTGTTAGACAAGCCTCCTCTCTTCCTGTTTTTAAATCTCTCTTAAAAACATACTTTTATTCCATGGCTTTTAACACTGAGTGATATCCATCCTGCAATGGCGCCCCATAATACACCTGCTGTTTTTATGTTTTTATGTTTTTATTAATTCTATTTTAATTATTTATTTTTTATCGTGTTCTGTTTGTGTTGTGTTGTGTTTGCTCGGTACTCGTTTTATCTTTTAACCTGCTCATTGTACAGCACTTTGGCTACCCCTGTGGTAAATTTTAAATGTGCTCTATAAATAAAGTTGATTTGATTTGATTTCATTAGTACAGTTGGCACAGTGCAGTAAACGGACAGTTAATATTTAAACATTTGACATTTCAAACAATTTTGAACAGCAATAGTTCATGCACATTCAGATAAATTCCTCAAAATTACAAATAAAAACATTTTGGCCGGGGGCCGGGCTGTATATATGTGCACTAATTGACTGAAAGACCACGCACTTGGCGCGATGATGTCATGTTATCCATGGAAAAATGCATTTTTAGACAATATAATTTGCCTGAGCGGTTAGGAGACCCCAAGAGTAACAAGCGGTTGCCTTGTTGCCTTTCCATTAAGAACAATAAATTAGTTTTTAGTATAAGTTTGCTGGTTTCAAGAAATGTAATGCCGATCGCGTATCATTATGTCAAGATAATGGCACTAGCATTTACTTAATTTAAGAATATTTTTCAACATATTCAGCAAAAAGGTCCTATATATTTTTTTCTACCAAGAAAAGTGCACTTGTTATTAGTGAGAATATACTTATTTTAAGGTATTTTTGGGTTCATTGAGGTTCGCTACTTTTACTTGTTTTGGAAAGTCTTGACAAGCCAAATTTTCTTGTTCTATTGGCAGATAATTTTGCTTAGTTCAAAAAAAATACCCCTCATTTTATTTATTTTTTTCTTATTTTTGAACACTGACTTTTTGCAGTGCATCTTTTTGCTCAAAATACGATTATTTTGAGGTTCTGGTACGTTTATTTCCTATCTGGCACCACTGTGAGGTGTACTTGAGTATTTTGTCAGCTGCTAACAACAAATAAAGAGCATATAATAGTGACAAAGTCAGAAAGTCGGCATGGTGCATATGAGGCTAAAAAGCGGAGTAATTCTATTCTGCGAGCTTCTGTACAGAGTAGTAACAATAGGCTGGATTCACGGTTCCATTATATTCTTAACATTTAAGAATATTTTTCAACATATTGAACAAAAAGGTCTCTTTTTTTTCTACCAAAAAAAGTGCACTTGTTATTAGTGAGAATATACTTATTTTAAGTTATTTTTGGGTTCATTGAGGTTAGCTAATTTTACTTGTTTTGGAAAGTCTTGACAAGCCAAATTTTCTTGTTCTATTGGCAGATAATTTTGCTTAGTTCAAATAAAATATCCCTCATTTTTTAATTTTGTTCCCTTGTTTTTGAACACTGACTTTTTGCAGTGAAGAAGTGGGCCTGTTCCCAGCTTCACGCTTGCTGCATCCTCCTGAAAACCAACGTCCTCTGCAATAAAAATGTATGTTTTGCATAACAGGGCTACTACTTTACAAAATATGCAACTCTGAGAAAACTAATTGACCAAAAAACAAGTACACTACAGAAGATTCAAGATGATTTATTGTCAATTCTTAACATGCACAAGACACATAAGAACTGAAAAGTATATTTTCGGCACAGCCCCACTAAGAGCAGACATACGTTACAGGGAGACAAGACGAGACCGCCGACAACACAGCCATTTTTACGGCGCTCCTTAAAAAAAAGGTGAAAAAAAGGTGATATTGGGAAAGGGGAGAAGAATAAAAAAATATATCAGTCAAAGGCTGGAAGATGTCGGTTCTCAAGAGGATACAATTACTGTGATTGTTCCCTATGCCAGTTATTAACAATTAAGGCCACCTTGACAAATAGTAAAAGTTAAAGTTAAAGTTAAAGTACCAATGATTGTCACACACACACTAGGTGTGGCGAGATTATTCTCTGCATTTGACACATCACCCTTGATCACCCCCTGGGAGGTGAGGGGAGCAGTGGGCAGCAGCGGTGGCTGCGCCCGGGAATCATTTTTGGTGATTCAACCCCCAATTCCAACCCTTGATGCTGAGTGCCAAGCAGGGAGGTAATGGGTCCCATTTTTATAGTCTTTGGTATGACTCGGCCGGGATTTGAACTCCCAACCTACCGATCTCAGGACGGACACTCTAACCACTAGGCCACTGAGTAGGTAGGTAGTAGTAATGACCAGAACAACCGGAATTAACCCACCAAGTCAGAATGAATGCACACTGTAAATGCAGTGTGCTAGCACAAAGGGGTTACATCAACGTGATAAAGCGTGAATGAGCGCTGTACAGAGTGAGTGCGCGCCATTTGGGAATTGAAGTATCCGCACCAAAACATGATACTATACTCTACTACACACTAAAAAATGCTGGGTTAGTTTGATAACCAAATTTTTGGAGTTGCGAGTGTTGGGTTCAGTTTTGGAGTTATTTTTATGAAGAGCAATCCATTTTTGGGGTTATAAGGGTAATATTTTAACTCAGTTTCTGGGTTTTCAAAACTGTGAACCATTTGTTTTTTGCTTTTTCAATGAGTAATGCATTTTTGGGTAAAAGTTTTTTTTAAATTAAAATAGGTACTTTTTTCTTGAAGGGAATTGTATTAAGGATTAATCTCATTAACATTATTTACAATCACACATCTTATGTACATGAAAATATTTGAGCATGCTGTATAGAACTACTATTGTCATGTTTGTTTAGTTTTTGACTACCTCAGTTCCGGTTTAGAGCACCCCTGGGTTTGTGTTTTAGTTGCCATGACTGCAGATTGTTTTCACCTGCCTCTGATTAGTGTTTGGGATGCTCACCTGCTCCTGGGCACTAATCAGAGAGCTACTTATTCCCTGCTTTTCACCACACTCAGTCTGGCTTTCTTATTTGCTTCCACACAACAGTTACGACGGCTACTAATTTGGTTCCTTCACCTTTTTGTTTGCCTGTTTACATGCTAAGCTTTTCTTGTTCGCTATTTCGTTAGCTTCCCGTGCTATCGGCATGCTGGTGCTCTTTTGTTTGTATCTTGCATGATTTATGGACAAAAAATAATTCCCTTACCTCCACCTTGCCTCCGGAGTCCCGTCTGCATCCTGGGAGAACAAGCCATGCAGTAAAATGCGACCCCGCCGTGACAAATATGACCATACATGGCAACTATTGTAAAAAGAAATGTCACTCATATCTTGCTTTTGAGTATATTTTAATGGAATAAAAATAATTTTGATCAGTAGTTGGGAAGGAGTAGGACAAACCAGCAGTAAAATGTATAATTGTTAACCAACTATTGGGTCAAGGAGCGCTAAATTGCGCAACCCAATAGTTGGGTTTGGATTAACCCAACATTGTAGTGAGCATAACTCAGTTTTTGGGTTAAATCATTCAACCCAATAGTTTGGTTGGGAATAACCCAACACTAAGTTATCATAACTAAACTTTTTGGTTAAATAATTAAATGCAAAAGTTTGGTTAAAAAAATTAACCCAAAATGTTGGGTTAAAATAACTCAAATAGGGCTTCGTTCGAAAAACGGGAATAAATAGCTCTCTGATTAGTGCCCGGTAGCAGGTGAGCGTCCCGAACACTAATCAGAGGCAGGTGAAACTACAGGTAAAAGCCAGTAAATTAGAATATTTTGAAAAACTTGATTTATTTCAGTAATTGCATTCAAAAGGTGTAACTTGTACATTATATTTATTCATTGCACACAGACTGATGCATTCAAATGTTTATTTCATTTAATTTTGATGATTTGAAGTGGCAACAAATGAAAATCCAAAATTCCGTGTGTCACAAAATTAGAATATTACTTAAGGCTAATACAAAAAAGGGATTTTTAGAAATGTTGGCCAACTGAAAAGTATGAAAATGAAAAATATGAGCATGTACAATACTCAATACTTGGTTGGAGCTCCTTTTGCCTCAATTACTGCGTTAATGCGGCGTGGCATGGAGTCGATGAGTTTCTGGCACTGCTCAGGTGTTATGAGAGCCCAGGTTGCTCTGATAGTGGCCTTCAACTCTTCTGCGTTTTTGGGTCTGGCATTCTGCATCTTCCTTTTCACAATACCCCACAGATTTTCTATGGGGCTAAGGTCAGGGGAGTTGGCGGGCCAATTTAGAACAGAAATACCATGGTCCGTAAACCAGGCACGGGTAGATTTTGCGCTGTGTGCAGGCGCCAAGTCCTGTTGGAACTTGAAATCTCCATCTCCATAGAGCAGGTCAGCAGCAGGAAGCATGAAGTGCTCTAAAACTTGCTGGTAGACGGCTGCGTTGACCCTGGATCTCAGGAAACAGAGTGGACCGACACCAGCAGATGACATGGCACCCCAAACCATCACCCAACCATGCAAATTTTGCATTTCCTTTGGAAATCGAGGTCCCAGAGTCTGGAGGAAGACAGGAGAGGCACAGGATCCACGTTGCCTGAAGTCTAGTGTAAAGTTTCCACCATCAGTGATGGTTTGGGGTGCCATGTCATCTGCTGGTGTCGGTCCACTCTGTTTCCTGAGATCCAGGGTCAACGCAGCCGTCTACCAGCAAGTTTTAGAGCACTTCATGCTTCCTGCTGCTGACCTGCTCTATGGAGATGGAGATTTCAAGTTCCAACAGGACTTGGCGCCTGCACACAGCGCAAAATCTACCCGTGCCTGGTTTACGGACCATGGTATTTCTGTTCTAAATTGGCCCGCCAACTCCCCTGACCTTAGCCCCATAGAAAATCTGTGGGGTATTGTGAAAAGGAAGATGCAGAATGCCAGACCCAAAAACGCAGAAGAGTTGAAGGCCACTATCAGAGCAACCTGGGCTCTCATAACACCTGAGCAGTGCCAGAAACTCATCGACTCCATGCCACGCCGCATTAACGCAGTAATTGAGGCAAAAGGAGCTCCAACCAAGTATTGAGTATTGTACATGCTCATATTTTTCATTTTCATACTTTTCAGTTGGCCAACATTTCTAAAAATCCCTTTTTTGTATTAGCCTTAAGTAATATTCTAATTTTGTGACACACGGAATTTTGGATTTTCTTTTGTTGCCACTTCAAATCATCAAAATTAAATGAAATAAACATTTGAATGCATCAGTCTGTGTGCAATGAATAAATATAATGTACAAGTTACACCTTTTGAATACAATTACTGAAATAAATCAAGTTTTTCAAAATATTCTAATTTACTGGCTTTTACCTGTAATCTACAGTCATGGCAACTGAAACACAAACCCAGGGGTGCTGAAAACAGAACTGAGGTCGTCAAAACTAACAGAACAAAACATGATCCGGGCAACGGATCATAACAGTGTATTTATTATTGGTTGTAATCAGACAGATTATAGTTTATTGGGCAAATATAGATATTTATTGATTGTGTTTATTACCGGTATTTGTTTTTGTATGCTTCATCATGTCAAGTGAGACTCTGCCTCCGCTGATCGCACGCCCATGTACGATACTATAAAATAACTGGTCTGTGTCACACTCTTAATATCCAGATGAAAATGAGAGTGAGATGAAGTCATCACTACATCTCCAGTCTGTTCTTCCTTGTGTATGCGTGTGTGTGTGTGTGTGTGTGTGTGTGTGTGTGTGTGTGTGTGTGTGTGTGTGTGTGTGTGTGTGTGTGTGACTGGCTAACAAGCTGTGCTTTCAGCAGCCTATTATCTAGAGCGGGCAGCCCGCCCATATCTGCAACAAGGTGTGTGTGTGTACGCGCTTTGGAGTATGTCAGCTGTGTCATCCCTTCAAGCGTCTTCACGACGTCTCAATTTCCGTAATGTAGCAGAAGATGAGGATGTACACCACCAATAGTGACACCCTCAGTCTCCACCTGTCTTCTTTCCAGATGTATGAAACCCGTCCTTGGACAGAGTCACATGATTATTGTGCGTCTGGCACATGGACTGTGGTTTTCAGAGCCTGAGTGGAACTGGAGCAATGCTTGTGTAAAAGGGAAAAATATACATAATTCAATTAGGGAAATAACTCATCCTTAATATTACCCCACAATTAACGGGGAATTGCACTTTTTTTGTAATTTTGCCTATCATTCACAATCCTTATGAGAGACAAGCAGACAGAAGGTTTGTTTTTTGGGTTGTTTTTTTTGCCATCCTAAAATAGAAATCGTCCAGTTCTTGGTGGCTAGCAATGAAACTAAATGGAACAATCCATTCTGCCTCTAAATCACTTTAAAAATGCATCAATAAACTGCCATCAATACTTAATTAACGTTCCGTAATCTGTATAATGTCATGATCCGTGGTCCGGATCATGTTTTTGTTATGTTCTGAATATATACACATATATATATATATATATATATATATATATATATATATATATATATATATATATATATATATATATATATATACATATATATATATATATATATATATATATATATATATATGTATGTGTGGGGAAAAAAATCACAAGACTATTTCATCTCTACAGGCCTGTTTCATGAGGGGGGTACCCTCAATCGTCAGGAGATTTTAATGGGAGCATTCGCATACCATGGTTTATATAGGGCACAGAGTGGGTGGGTACAGGCTGGCCTAGGGGCGTGGTGATTGGCTCATGTGTTACCTAGGAGATGTTTCCGTCTATGGCGGCATGTTGTTACAATTTCGCTGCGCTTGTTGAGGGATGACAGGTCTGGACGGTAAATAATAAACAGTTTCTCTTTCAAGCATAGGTTGCATCTTTTATTACCACTATTGTAAGGTGTGCTGGATGCAAGAATTTGCCATGTTATTGAATATTCAACATTATTGTCTTTGAGGTCCCAAATGTGTTTGCTGAGTTCTGTGGTATTCCGCAGGTTTTGGTTCCTGAAAGAAGCCTTGTGATTGTTCCATCTGGTTTTGAATTCTCCCTCGGTTAATCCTACATATGTGTCGGATGTGTTAATGTCCTTGCGTGTTACCTTAGATTGGTAGACAACTGATGTTTGTAAGCACCCCCCGTTGAGAGGGCAATCAGGTTTCTTTCGACAGTTGCAGCCTTTGTTGGTTTTGGAGTCGCTCTGTCCGGGGGCCGACGGCTCATTTGCAATTGTTTTGTTGTGGTTTGAGATAATTGGTCGTATATTGTTCATACAGCTGTAGCTCAATTTAATGTTGTTCTTGTTGAATACTTTTCTTAGGGTGTTGTCTTTGGGAAAGTGTGTGTCAATCAGATTGAGGAATTTGTGTCCAATGTTAGTTGAGACGTTTTTGCTGTATGGGGGGTTGTACCAGATGATGTCGTTTCGTTTTCTGTTCTTTTTTGGCTGGTTTCCTGGCGTGGGTTCATAGGTGAGGGTGAAATTGTATCCGCTTTCATCAAGGGCTTTTTGGTACGGGGGGGGTTGCTTGGTCAAATTCAGCTTTGCTAGATGACAGCATCGATAGCCTTTTATTAATTCCGGTAGGTATTCTTTTCGTGGTGGTGGGTGGGTGGTTGCTGTCATGGTGCATGTATTGGAGTGTTGTGTTGGGTTTCGTGAATGGTTGGTAGCTGTTATTTCTCAGGTTGAAAGTGACGTCAAGGAAGTTGACGGTTTGCTTATTGGCTTCAATCGTGATCCGTAGGCCGTTCTCTTTGAAAATTTGGCATATGCGCTTCTTGGTATTCTCGCTGCTCCTTGGCGAGGCGCGACACACTGCCAGTCCGTCATCACGGTAAATACCAAGTTTCAGATTGAGGCTAGCGAGCTGGGAGAGGAGGAAACTCCCAACGAGTTCACACGTTTCTGCTCCGTCAAAACTTCCCATAGTGACGTCAAATGTTGCATTGTTCTTTTTTTGCCATGGTGTACTGTTGTGGATGAGAATGGAGTTTTTTGCGTGGATGATGATGTTTCTTTCGTTGCCTGTGATTGAGTCGTAGTCTGAGGCGAAGTCTAGTGCTTGAGTCAGTAGGTCTTGCGTGATGGAAGGGTAAAATTATTCGATATCAAAGGAGATAAAGTTGTGCTGTTGTTTGTCTTGGATGTTGTTGAACCATTTGATTACTGCTGCTGTATTTCTCCATTGGTTGAGTGGTGTTTTGTCCTTGATTTTTGTATTGACTCTGTCCAGGATTATTTTGCTGATTTTTCCTATTTCAGATTTAGTTGGGTTTATTAGTCGGCATGTTGGGTTATTTGCGAAGTTGGGTTTGTGGTCCTTCAATGTGATGAAGGCTTCCTTGTTGGCTGTGGCGTCCACCCTGTCCTCAATGTCCAGTTCAGCCGCGATCCTTTTATTTTCCAGGTGGATGTTCTGTAAGGTGTTGGGTTGTGCTTTTTTGTATGATTTGGTGATGCTTCTGTCCAGTAAGGTGTGATGTTCTGGTATGTCCATTCTGTAGAAGTTTGTGGTTTTATCGGCAGCTATGATGAGGTTGTTTACTTTCTTGATGCGCTCCTTGTCATTTTTCAGCTTGGTGAGGAGTGGGTTGCGGATTGGCTTGAATTTGACTGATTGTATCATTTTGAGCATGTCGTTCTCAAAATCCTTTAGTTCCTCAACTGTGGGTGGGTTCTTGGTAGATTTGAATCCGTAAGTTTTCTTTTGCGTTCCTTTTGTTTCAGGGTGGAGGAAAAAATGTGCTTTCCACCGCATCCTTCATAGGAAGTGTTCCGTCTTTTCTATGAGCCTTAGCTTGTAGTCATTCTGCGCGGGTATGGGAATGTTCTTCGTGGAGTAGTCGATGTTGAATTTTTCCATTTCTGATCGCCGTACAGTGCTCAACAAATGTCAATTTGGAGCGGAGTATATGTCTTAATAAGGTTATCCAAAAAATAGTGCTCGATACCGTAGTAGAGCTCAATATATGTATATGTGGGGAAGAAAAAAAAATCACAAGACTATTTCATCTCTACAGGCCTGTTTCATGAGGGGGGGTTCCCTCAATCATCAGGAGATTTTAATGGGAGCATTCGCATACCATGGTTTATATAGGGCACAGAGTGGGTGGGTGCAGGCTGGCCTAGGGGTGTGGTGATTGGCTCATGTGTTACCTAGGAGGTGTTTCCGTCTATGGCGGCATGTTGTTACAATTTCGCTGCGCTTGTTGAGGGATGACAGGTCTGGACGGTAAATAATAAACAGTTTCTCTTTCAAGCATAGGTTGCATCTTTTATTACCACTATTGTAAGGTGTGCTGGATGCAAGAATTTGCCATGTTATTGAATATTCAACATTATTGTCTTTGAGGTCCCAAATGTGTTTGCTGAGTTCTGTGGTATTCCGCAGGTTTTGGTTCCTGAAAGAAGCCTTGTGATTGTTCCATCTGGTTTTGAATTCTCCCTCGGTTAATCCTACATATGTGTCGGATGTGTTAATGTCCTTGCGTGTTACCTTAGATTGGTATATATATATACATATATATATATATATATACATATATATATATATATATATATATATATATATATATATATATATATGTATATATATATATATATACATGTGTATATATTTTTTTTAATAAAACTATCACTTTTTATAAAGTTACAAAAAGAATTAAAAAAATTTAAACTTGTTTTTTTTTTTTTTAGACATGTATCTCTTGCGCACGAGAAAGTTTCTCGTGTGCATGAGATACATGTCTAAAAAATAAAAAGATAAAAAAATGTACACATTTTTTAAATTTATTTATTTATTTATTTTTTGTCCTGTCCAGCTTCTCAGGCAAATCATATAGTTGATGTAGATGCCCATATCGGCTGCTTTTTTTTTTATAACTTTATTAAAAGTTTCTCGTGCGCACAAGATACATGTCTAAAAAAAAAAAAAAAAAAACATTACAAAAAAAAAAAATTCCCCCATGTCCCTTAAGGGGCTCCGTAATTATTACTATTATTATTATTATTTGTTTTGTTTAGTTTTTTGGGGGGGGACAAAAAAATATGTCTGTTTTCTCAGTACTTGTATTGTGATTTCCCTATCAAATGAATAAATAAATATTATTTTTTTCAAAAAGGTATTCCAAACAGTCAAAATAAAAAAAATAAAAATAAAACAGGCAGTTGTACGTTGTTTAAAAATGTAAGGACTTTTATGTCCTGTTTTGTTTGAATTATGTAATAATCTATTTCCATCCATCAGTCTATTTTTTTTATTTATTTTTTTCTTCTTTTTTTTTTTTTTTAGAATTTATTAATCAATCAAACAAAACAATACACAACAATACCATAATAATACAATCCAATTCCAAAATCAAACCCGAAACAGCAACATTCAGAATAGCAATAAACAGAGCAATTGAGAGGACACGCAAACATGACACAGAACAATCTAAAAGTGTCATGACTTGGACTATGGCTTGGTTTGTTCTCCCGAAGTGCAAGTGAATTGGACCAGATGTGGCGTGAAGGTAAACACATGATTTATTTAAACACTATAACTACAAAAAAAAAGGATCAAACAAAAGGCGCGCTCAGGGGCGGAGGTACAAAACTAGACTATAAACAGAACTTGCACATTGGCAGAAACTATGAACAATTAAACAAAACTTGCAAACTATGGCATGAATAAAGAAAACTTACTTGGATGAAAAAAACGGCATGAAAAAGCGCAGCAAGGGTCAGAAGGGTGTGTGGAGAGTATAAATGCGGGATGTCGTCAGCCCGACAAACTGAAAACAATGAACTTAAATACTATAGAGATGATTAACGAAAACAGGTGCGCGACTCAAAACGTGAAACAGGTGCGTGACGTGACAGGTGAAAACTAATGGTTGCTATGGTGATAAACAGTGTTGGGACTAACGCGGTAACTAGTAATCTAACGCGTTATTTTTTTTTATTCAGTAATTTAGTTACCGTTACTACATGATGCGTTACTGCGTTATTTTACGTTACTTTTGATGTAGTATCGGCTAGAAACAGAAGCGCTGCGGTGTCATTCTTCTGAATCTTCCTCTGTCACAAGCCGGAGAGAAGAAAAGAGGCGCGGTCTATGTGTGTGTGGGTGGGGGGGGCGGGGAGGGGAGGTTTGATCCGCGGTTTGATATATGAAACAAACAAAAAAAAGTTGTTGTCACGTTCAGTCCACACACAGCGTGGTCATGGCGAGCGGAGTAACGGAGGAGCTTGAACGCCCCCGCCATTGAATTGGTGTGTTTATAAGTGCAGACTCGGTTGTGCAAAACGAGGGTTTTAAACACATGCTGAACGTGCTTGAACCACGTTACGACATCCCGTCGCGCACCCACTTCAGCAATAAGATTGTGCCAGATCCTTATGAGCAGGAGAAGAAAAAAGTTGTGGATGAACTATCCCGAGCATCATCTGTTGCGCTCATGACAGACGGGTGGACGTCCAGCGGAACTATAAGCGCTCACTTCATCACAGCAGACTGGGAGATGAGAAGACACGCCCCCTCTACGAGAGTCACCTTGCGCAGGTACTGACACAAGCAGTGGAGGAATGGAAGATAAAGATATCCCAGTCACACGAGATAATGCCAAAAATCAAATAATTACAGAGAATGAGGCAGGACTGGGACCACAGATAGGTGCTTTGCACATATAGTGAATTTGGCATCACAGAAGGGAATCTCAGTCAATAGGATGGAGCGCCTCTTTGGGAGGATCAGGAAGGTTTCCTACTTCCACCCAAGCACAACAGCTGCTCATGTGCTTAAGACAAAGCAAGAAATGCTAAAGCTGCCTGCTCATACATGATGTCCCAACGAGGTGGAACTCCACTTATGATATGTTGGAGCAGCAGGCAGCTATATACTCTGCATTGACCCACAACACCCTGAAGACAAATGTCACCCTGTCTGATGATGATGTGAGAGTGGCAGATGAGGTCCTCCAGGTGCTTAAACCCCTCAAAAGTGTTACATCTCTACTGAGCACTGAAACTTCACCATCTGTGTCAATGATCCTGCCACTGAAAACAAGGATTCTACAATCCATGGCTCCAAGTGTGGAAGACAGCAGCATCACTCCAGATGTCAGCCTTTATTTCACTACCTATGTTTCAAGGAAGATGATGTTTCTTCTTATGTTGCACTTAAACTTGTTTTTTATTAATGGTCATTGGTCCAAGTTTAAAGAAAGGAGGAATGCCTTTTTATGTTGCACTGTTTTTCATTAATTATGTTAAAAGGAAAATAAAAATGTATGTCAAGTTGATCAACAGATTGTATTATTCTCCAGTGCAATAACAGTACTGAAATGAAGGCAAAAAGGGCATTAATGGGAGCTTTAAAAAAAAAAAGAAGAAAAAAAGAAGTAACTAAATAGTTACTTTTCACAGTAACGCATTACTTTTTGGTGTAAGTAACTGAGTTAGTAACTGAGTTACTTTTGAAATAAAGTAACTAGTAACTGTAACTAGTTACTGGTTTTCAGTAATTAACCCAACACTGGTGATAAAACAAAAGTGCACAAAAAGTCCAAAAACAAAACCGAACATGACCAAAACAAAAACATGATCACACAGACATGACAAAAAGTAGTGAAACAAAAATGAATATTATCAACAACAGTATCAATATTAGTAACAATTTCAACATAGCAGTGAAATCCCTCATTGACATTATCATTACAGACATTAATAAAAAATAAAAAATAAAAAAAGGACAATAGTTTCACAGTGGCTTACACTTGCATCGCATCTCATAAACACATTGTGTCCAATATTTTCCACAAAGATATAATAAGTCATATTTTTGGTTCATTTATACAAATTGAGTCTATTTCAGTCTATTTTAAATAATATTTGTGGGTCAAATACTTTCAAGTGCAACTGCAAAAAACTAAACAAAGTGCTTTCATCCACCCGACTGAGCGCTTTGTACACATTCACACATTAAGTATAAACACACACACACGGACACACAACCCCCCCTCCACCTAACCGCGCACACCTCGCTTACACATGCACCAGCAACGCCACCAGCCGCGGCAGCCTTAGGGTGCGGCCATCTGCCGCCCCTTCTACCCACCTTCCCGACATATGCAGCCCTTGCCCTGGGTAAGGTGGCGGGGGCACGGGGCCTCGGCCTTGGCCAAAAAGAAGGGGGGGAGTCAAAAAGTGCATATGGCTGGGACGGGAAAAACAGGCCAAGAAAACGGAGACTAACGAAAGGGTTAGTTGAATCTCGCTTTCTCGCTCGGTCTACCCTCCATATGCTCGGTTTTCTTGTGATCACCAAGGTCGTGGCCCGTAAAGGACTAGCCAGGCTGCGAGCAACACAATGAGCAGGGATGTGGGGGGGCAGTGGGGTGTCAATGAGGCTGGCACTGTTACTGAGACACCTCTGTGACATTGCGCCTCGGGGCGTTTGCAGCCACAAAAGGCAGGTGTGCGGCACTTTCATCCTCTCATCACCATCCATCCCCCCCCCCCCCACATAAGATGAGCAAATGACAGTCAGCGCTGGAGGTTTTGTTTCATCGCTAACATTAATTACATCCGCTTTCCTAAAGTCTTCCATTTTTCATGAGGCTTCTTTTGCATGGGCTGCATCACTCTACTATTCTCTTTCGTCCGCCAGGGCCTCTTTACGCGTTCCAGGAAAGCATCGAGTTGGGTGGCAGAGGAGACCCAGTGGGGAATAGGGTATGAAATGAAATGTTCAGAACACCTTTGCAAACCTGAGCGGTCCAAAGGAATTAATAACAAACTTGCTTTCTGACTGTCACCTCTTCTGATGAAGCTGTGTGCGTGTGTGTGTGTGTGTGTGTGTGTTCTTGTATTCTACCCTTCTTGAGACATCAACAAGGAAAAGTACCTTCCATATGAGGACCAGTTAGGACATAAATCATGGTCCCAATGCGGAAAACCATTGCATCTAATAGAGAATGTCTCATTTGTACCCCCTGGTGGTGAAATCTATCAAAATTAGGGTGGTCCCAAAAAGGTAGGGATTTTTCAAATTGACTGTGCGTCGGTTTTAAAAGTGCTCCCCCTCTGGTCAACATATGAAATAACAAGTGTGTTTAAAAATTTGAAGTGTATCCACCCTCTGGTCAACATATGAAATAACAAGTGTGTGTAAGAAATTGAAATGTGACCCCTTTGGCCAAAATTAATACAAATAAATAAATAAACATAAATATAAAGACATATTGTGATACTTTGAAGTAAATAATGAAGATTAATTAACCAATTACAAACAAAAAAATTAAAAATGAACTAAAAGCAGTCTTTTTCTCACAATGTGTCGACTTTTTTCTTACGAAAATTGAAAAACAATTTCTCATATTTTTTCAGTTCCTGTAATTGTGCAATATTTTCTCGTAAAATTATTACTTTTTAAGCAAATTTGTGACGTTTGTCATAATAAAATTCAGACTTTTGTCACAATATACCCAATTCTTGTGTTGTTCTTGTAAAAAATAGTGATATTTAATACAGTTCTGATTATTATTATAAAATTGCCAAACTGTTAACGTTTTCTTATAAAATTGTGACTTTTGTCGAATAAAATTATTACTCTTTTTATAAAATTGCCAACATGTTAAGCTTTTTCTTGTAAAATTACGACTGTCATTGAGTAAAATTCCAACTTTTATCATAATGTTGCACAATGTGCAGTTTTTCTTGTAAAATTTTGACTTCCATTGAGTAAAATTACGACTTTTATTATAACGCTGCCAACAATTCTAAGTTTTTCTTGTGAAATTGTGTCCTTTTTCTTGTGAAATTCCAACTCATTTTCCACTACACGCTTTTTTATATTTGCATAGTATGTATATATCGTTTCCGATTCTGGTTCTGATTAATAATGTTGTAAACACAAATCTTTATATATCCAGAAAAGGTGGTCCAAAAGAGGTTGGCATTAGTCTGCGGTCTCAAGAAGGTAACAATACAAGAATGTGTGGGTGTGTTTGTATGTGTGTGTGTGTGTTCTTGTATTGTACCCTTCTTGAGACATCAACAAGAAAAAGTGTCTTCCATATGAGGACCGGTGAACAAGTTAGGACATAAATCATGGTCCCAATCCGGAAAACCATTGCATCTAATAGAGAATGTCTCATTTGCACCCCTGGTGGTGAAATCTATCAAAATTAGGGTGGTCCCAAAAAAGGTAGGGATTTTTCAAATTGACTGTGCGTCGGTTTTAAAAGTGCTCCCCCTCTGGTCAACATATGAAATAACAAGTGTGTTTAAAATTTTGAAGTGCACCCCCCACTCTAGTCAACATATGAAATAACAAGTGTGTTTAAAAATTTGAAGTGCTCCCCCCTCTGGGAAATAACAAGTGTGTGTAAGAAATTGAAATGTGACCCCTTTGGCCAAAATTAATTTAAAAAAAATAAATAAATATGTATATATAGACATAATGTGATAATAAATAATGAAGATTAAAAACCAATTACAAACAAAAAAATTAAAAATGAACTAAAAGCAGTCTTTTTCTCACAATGTGTCGACTTTTTTCTTACGAAAATTGAAAAACAATTTCTCATTTTTTTTCAGTTCCTGTAATATTGCAATATTTTCTCGTAAAATTATTACTTTTTAATGCAAATTTGTGACGTTTGTCATAATAAAATTCAGACTTTTGTCACAATATTCCCAATTCTTGTGCTGTTCTTGTAAAAAATAGTGATATTTAATACAGTTCCGATTATTATTATAATATTGCCAAAATGTTAACGTTTTCTTATAAAATTGTGACTTTTGTCGAAAAAAATTATTACTCTTTTCATAAAATTGCCAACATTTTCAGCTTTTTCTTGTAAAATTACGACTGTCATTGAGTAAATTTCCAACTTTTATCATAACATTGCACAATGTTCAGTTTTTCTTGTAAAATTTTGACTTCCATTGAGTAAAATTACGACTTTTATTATAACGCTGCCAACAATTCTATGTTTTTCTTGTGAAATTGTGTCCTTTTTCTTGTGAAATTCCAACTCGTTTTCCACTACACGCTTTTTTATATTTGCATAGTATGTATATGTCGTTTCCGATTCTGGTTCTGATTATTAATGTTGTAAACACAAATCTTTATATATCCAGAAAGGGTGGTCCAAAAGAGGTTGGCATTAGTCGGCGGTCTCAAGAAGGTAACAATACAAGAATGTGTGTGTGTGTGTGTGTGTGTGTGTGTGTGTGTGTGTGTGTGTGTGTGTGTGTGTGTGTGTGTGTGTGTGTGTGTGTGTGTGTGTGTTCTTGTATTTTTACCCTTCTGGAGACATCAAAAAGGAAAAGTGCCTTTCATATGAGGACCGGTGAACAAGTTAGGACACAAATCATGGTCCCAATCCAGAAAACCATTGCATCTAGTAGAGAATGTCTCATTTGAACCCCTGGTGGTGAAATCTATCAAAATTAGGGTGGTCCCAAAAAGGTAGGGATTTTTTAAATTGACTGTGCGTCGGTTTTCAAAGTTCTCCCCTTCTGGTCAACATATGAAATAACAAGTGTGTTTAAAAAAATTGAAGTGCACCCCCCTCTGGTCAACATATGAAATAACAAGTGTGTGTAAGAAATTGAAATGTGACCCCTTTGGCCAAAATTAATACAAATAAATAAATATGTAGAGACATAATGTGATAACTTGAAGTAAATAATGAATATTAAAAACCAATTACAAAATAAATAAATAAATAAAATAAAATAAAAAGAACTGAAAGCAGTCTTTTTCTCACAATGTGTCAACTTTTTTCTAATGAAATTGGGAACAATTTCTCATATTCTTTCTGTTTCTGTAATATTGCAATATTTTTCTCGTAAAATAATTACTTTTGGTGGTGAAATCGATCCAAATTAGGGTGATCCCAAAAAGGTAGGGATTTTTCAAATTGACTGTGCGTCGGTTTTAAAAGTGCTCCCCCTCTGGTCAACATATGAAATAACAAGTGTGTTTAAAAATTTGAAGTGCTCCCCCCTCTGGTCAACATATGAAATAACAAGTGTGTGTAAGAAATTGAAATGCGACCCCTTTGGCCAAAATGAATACAATAAAATAAATAAATATGTATATAGAGACATAGTGTAATAACTTGAAGTAAATAATGAAGATAAAAAACCAATTACAAACAAAAATAAATAAATCAAATAAAATGAACTAAGAGCAGTCTTTTTCTCACAATGTGTCGACTTTTTTCTAATGAAATTGGGAACAATTTCTCATATTCAATATTGTCTCGTAAAATTATTGCTTTTGGTGGTGAAATTTATCAAAATTAGGGTGGTCCCAAAAAGTTTAGGATTTTTCAAATTGACTGTGTGGGGGTTTTAAAAGTGCTCCCCCTCTGGTCGACATATGAAATAACAAGTGTGTTTAAAAATTCGAAGTGCTCCCCCCTCTGGCCAACATATGTAATAACAAGTGTGTGTAAGAAATCGAAATGTGCCCCCTTTGGCCAAAATTAAAAAAAAAAAAAAAAAATACATACATATGTAGAGACATGATGTAATAACTTGAAGTAAATAATGAAGATTAAAAACCAATTACAAATTTTTTTTTTAAAAATGAAAATGAACTTATAGCAGTCTTTTCCTCACAATGTGTCGACTTTTTTCTAATGAAATTGGGAACAATTTATCAAATTCTTTCTGTTTCTGTAATATTGCAATATTTTTCGCGTAAAATTAGTACTTTTGGTGGTGAAATATATCAAAATTAGGGTGGCCCCAAAAAGGCAAGGATTTTTCAAATTGACTGTGAGGTTTGTTTTAAAAGTGCTCCCCCTCTGGTCAACATATGAAATAACAAGTATGTATAAGAAATTGAAAGGCGACCTCTTTGGCCAAAATGTATAAAAATAAATAAATAAATAAATATGTAGCGACATAATTTAATAACTTGAAGTAAATAATGAAGATTGAAAACCAATTCCAAACAAACAAACAAAAAAGAACTAAAAGCAGTCTTTTTCTCACAATGTGTCGCCTTTTTTCTAATTAAATTGGGAACAATTTTTCATATTCTTTATGTTTCTGTAATATTGCAATATTTTCTCGTAAAATTATTACTTTTGGTGGAGAAATCTATCAAAATTAGGGTGGTCCCAAAAAGGTTGGGATTTTTCAAATTGACTGTGTGTCGGTTTTAAAAGTGCTCCCCCTCTGGTCGACATATGAAATAACAAGTGTGTTTAAAAATTCAAAGTGCTCCCCCCTCTGGCCAACATATGTAATAACAAGTGTGTGTAAGACATCGAAATGCGCACCCTTTGGCCAAAATTAATACATCCATCCATCCATCCATTTTCTACCGCTTATTCCCTTTGGGGTCGCGGGGGGCGCTGGAGCCTATCTCAGCTACATACAAATAAATAAATATGTATGTAGAGACATAATGTAATAATTTGAAGTAAATAATGAAGATTAAAAACCAATTACAAACAAAAAATAAAAATAAACTAAAATCAGTCTTTTTCTCACAATGTGTCGACTTTTTTCTTATGAAATTGGAAACAATTTCTCATATTCTTTATTTATTTTCTCGTAAAATTATTACCTTTTTTATGTCAAATGATTACTTTTTAATGCAAAATGGTGACGCTTGTCATATAAAATTCAGACTTTTGTCACAACATTCCCAATTCTTTTGTTGTTCTTGTAAAATAGTGACATTTAATACAATTCCGATTATTATTGGAAACAATATCTCATTTCTTCATTTATTTTCTCGTAAAATTGTCACCTATTTTATGTCAAATTATTCCTTTTTAATGCAAAATGGTGACGTTTGTCATATAAAATTCAGACTTTTGTCACAATATTCCCAATTCTTTTGTTGTTCTTGTAAAATAGTGACGTTTAATAAAATTCCGATTATTATTATAATATTGCCAAAATGTTAACGTTTTCTGATAAAATTGTGACTTTTGTCGAGTGAAATTATGACCCTTTTCATAAAATTGCCAAAATGTTAAGCTTTTTCTTGTAAAATTGCGACTGTCATTGAGTACAATTCCAACTTTTATCATATTGCACAAATGTGCAGTTTTTCTTGCAAAATTTTGACTTGCGTTGAGTAAAATGACGACTTTTATCATAACACTGCCAAAATTCTAAGTTTTTCTTGTGAAATTGTGACCTTTTTCTTGTGAAATTCCAACTTCTTTTCCACAACAAGCTTTTTTTTATATTTGCATAGTATGTATATATTATAAATGTTGTAAATACAAATCTTTATATATCCAGAAAGGGTGGTCCTGAAGAGGTAGGCATTAGTCGGCGGTCTCAAGAAGGTAACAAATACAAGAATGTGTGTGTGTGTGTGTGTACATGTGTGTGTGACTGAGCCGTGATTAAATAAATCATGCTGACCTTTCCTGCAACCTTTCCCACAAGCCCCGTCTCCCCCAGCCGACCTTACAAGACTTGCTCACATTAAAGACTGTTTTCCCTTCATCTGAGATTTCCCACATCTGTCCGGTTCTCCCATGAGAAAGTTCTACATTTTACAGGTTAGACGCTCCGTGCACTCCTTCTGTGAAATATCTGCAGATTTCATTTACAGCTACGTTTTCTTTATGCCGTGTGTGTGTTTTTAAATCTTCAGGTTCAAACGACCACTCTCACCACGCCTTGCTACTGAACTCACCAAGAGGTCGCTGAGACGCCACAATGTGTGTGTGTGTCGACACCCTGATCTCCTGCTCTAATACCCTGAAGACCTTTGGTTCCTTGACTGCGGGAGGTCAGAAGAACACACACACACACACACACACACACACACACACACACACCTTCAAAGATGTCACATCAATCGCTCTCACCTCTTGAAGTCTTGAAGAACGAGCACCTCAGGTGAAAGGTCAGCACACCTGGAGGGTGACGATCAATCACTGTGCACGGACGAAAGCGAGCTTGTGCAGGAGGGAAGTGACGGTGACTGACAGGAAGTGAGGATTTTGTTATCCCTTAGCAAGTGAAGATTCTGTCATAAGTCCAGTGTCATGAAGTGAGAAGTGTTATGGGTGTACAGGAGGAAGGAGACAGCACAGACAGGAGCTCCATTTATTTATATATATAAATAATAAATAATAATATTGATAAACAAGAGAATGGAGTGTGACTTATCCAAAAGTGTATGGTGCGACTATGTGTGCGAATTAACTGTTGTGTGTTACCGGGAGTGTTGAGCGAGAGGCGGAAGTCCCGGAGGGGAAGGGCAGACTCGAAGGTCCGTGAGACAGGCAGGTAGTTGGGGGTAATAGGGAGGCGTCAGAGTCCGTGTCCAGGCTGGAGGTTGAGATCCAAAAGGCAGTCAGGGAAGCAGAGGGAACGCGGGAAGACGAGACACACAGCCCGTAACGTGGGAACGAAGGCAGGCTGCAGGGAGGACGACACGGAGGACTCGAGACAATTCACTGCGACGGGGGAGAACACACATAGAGTGCATAGAGCTAGATATTCGCTTACTGTACAGGAAGAGGTGACTACGTTCTGGCGCGGGATAGCAGGTTGTGCTGGCTTATGAAGGTGTGTTGATTACCGGTGATTGATTGCAGCTGCTTGCTGCAGCCAGGTTGGCACGTGCCTGCACACACATGAATGCGCAATGACGTGCGCCCGGGCCGTGACCATACTTGCCGACCCTCCCGATTTTCCCGGGAGACTCCCGAATTTCAGTGCCCCTCCCGAAAATCTCCCGGGGCAACCATTCCCCCGAATTTCTCCCGATTTCCACCCGGACAACAATATTGGGGGCCTCTACAACCTGTCGTTACGTCTGCTTTTCCTCAGTACAAACAGCGTGCAGCCCAGTCACATAATATATGCGACTTTTACAAACGCACAAGTGAATGCAACTCATATTTGATCAACAGCCATACAGGTCACACTGAGGGTGGCCGTATAAGCAACTTTAACACTGTTACAAATGTGCGCCACACTGTGAACCCACAACAAGAATGACAAACACATTTCGGGAGAACATCCGCACCGTGACACAACATAAACACAACAGAACAAATACCCAGAAACCCTTGCAGCACTAACTGTTCCGGGACGCTACAATATACACCCCCCAGCCCCATTACCACCAAACCCCGCCCCCCCCCCCCCCCCCCCATCTCCCGAATTCGGAGGTCTCAAGGTTGGCAAGTATGGCCGTGACAAGAAGGTGGTGTTTAGAATCAGCTGCTGGTTTTTGCTGTCAGTGGAGGGTGTTCTGTCATCTTATTTGACACAATCATGAACAATAAAGCTGAGTTACAGAAGAAGGAAGGATAGTCAATGAAGCTGGGAGAGCGATAACAGTGTCAATAACTCCCGGATAACAGCGAGTAATGGCGTCGACAGAGCGGATATCCTTGGTTGTGCTATCTCCCACAATTTAGAGTAGTGATGGAGATGAGTGGACACTTCTCAGATAGGAGGGTCACCACCTTTTCTCACTGGCACTCATCGAGGGCGGACGCTCCCCTTTCCTGTCCCTTATCTCTCCTGCTTGCTTCTTTGCTCTTCCTCCTATCCGGGAGATCGCAAAAAGCCGCTGCCTGACCAAGGCTCAGAAAATCGGCAGAGACTCCTCCCACCCCCACCAAGGATTGTTTTCACTGCTGGACTCTAGAAAGAGGTTCCTCAGCCTCCATAGCAGAAGAATTTAATTGATTACGTGGACGTATTCGGGTGTTACCATTTAGTGGTCAATTGTACGGAATATGTACTGAACTCTGCAGTCTACTAATAAAAGTTTCAATCATCCATCCATCCATCCATCCATCCATCTTCTTCCGCTTATCCGAGGTCGGGTCGCGGGGGCAGCAGCCTCAGCAGGGAAGCCCAGACTTCCCTCTCCCCAGCCACTTCGTCCAGCTCCTCCCGGGGGATCCCGAGGCGTTCCCAGGCCAGCCGGGAGACATAGTCTTCCCAACGTGTCCTGGGTCTTCCCTGTGGCCTCCTACCGGTCGGACGTGCCCTAAACAACTCCCTAGGGAGGCGCTCGGGTGGCATCCTGACTAGATGCCCGAACCACCTCATCTGGCTCCTCTCGATGTGGAGGAGCAGCGGCTTTACTTTGAGCTCTCCCCGGATGACAGAGCTTCTCACCCTATCTCTAAGGGAGAGCCCCGCCACCCGGCGGAGGAAACTCATTTCGGCCGCTTGTACCCGTGATCTTGTCCTTTCGGTCATAACCCAAAGCTCATGACCATAGGTGAGGATGGGAACGTAGATCGACCGGTAAATTGAGAGCTTTGCCTTCCGGCTCAGCTCCTTCTTCACCACAACGGATCGATACAGCGTCCGCATTACTGAAGACGCCGCACCGATCCGCCTGTCGATCTCACGATCCACTCTTCCCTCACTCGTGAACAAGACTCCGAGGTACTTGAACTCCTCCACTTGGGGCAAGATCTCCTCCCCAACCCGGAGATGGCACTCCACCCTTTTCCGGGCGAGAACCATGGACTCGGACTTGGAGGTGCTGATTCTCATCCCAGTCGCTTCACACTCAGCTGCGAACCGATCCAGTGAGAGCTGAAGATCCTGGCTAGATGAAGCCATCAGGACCACATCATCTGCAAAAAGCAGAGACCTAATCCTGCAGCCACCAAACCGAATCCCCTCAACGCCTTGACTGCGCCTAGAAATTCTGTCCATAAAAGTTATGAACAGAATCGGTGACAAAGGGCAGCCTTGGCGGAGTCCAACCCTCACCGGAAACGTGTCCGACTTACTGCCGGCAATGCGAACCAAGCTCTGACACTGATCATACAGGGAGCGGACCGCCACAATCAGACAGTCCGAAACCCCATACTCTCTGAGCACTCCCCACAGGACTTCCCGAGGGACACGGTCGAATGCCTTCTCCAAGTCCACAAAGCACATGTAGACTGGTTGGGCAAACTCCCATGCACCCTCAAGGACCCTGCCGAGAGTATAGAGCTGGTCCACAGTTCCACGACCAAGTTTCAATCAATCAATCAAAAACCTCCAGGTTCTGTACCAGCTTCTTCCATCAGGCCATAAGACTCTTGATCGCATCATAACAATTCCCCTAAATTCCCCCCAAAAACGGATTAACTGGCTGGAATATAAAGACAATATAACATACATCCATAAAAAAGTGCAATATATATATATATATATATATATTATATATATATATATATATATATATATATATATATGTACAGTGATCTATTTATTTATATCTGCACCTTATTGCTCTTTTATCCTGAAATGTCGTTCTTATCTGTACTGTAAAATTTCAAATTTGAATGACAATAAAAAGGAAGTCTAAGTCTAAAGTCGTTGTCTTCTCTTGTCTTAACTTTCTTGTTGCCACTTTTTGCACTGCTCTCCAAATCTAAACATTGGAACTAATTAACTGGCCTCAATGAAATTGACAAGATCTCGGTTTGGGGGAACCTGCTTGTTTTGACGGAGCGGTTGTTGCTGGACACATGACGGACTCTTGGGAGAAGAAGGAGTGCCGCGTGCCTGGCGACCCTTTCAGTCGAGGACGTGAAGATATCCACCTATTCGGAATTATGATAACAGGACATCTGCTGATTGGAGCAAGCGTTGCTCTGGTTTGTCGACAGATTGGAAGTTACTAGCAGTCTTCAAAGTACCCCAAAGTTGCCACAAATGATTGGAGGATGCGGGCGGAACTGTGGACACTCTTGTGATTTGGACTGTCTGCCCTGCAGGATGAATTTCAGGACCAGTCATAGACAATTTAGAGTGAAAAGCTAATTTTATTTTCACTCGCATACAAAACATTCTAACTTGAATTGTTTCCCTGGCTTCGAGACTCTCCCAAAGGACAGTGCGGCAAAGACACAACAAACTCCCTTCTTGTCTCTCATGGACACACACCTGTTGATGTTGACTTTGGACTGACTGACAAGAACACCAAGGCCACGGAACAGAAACACTCGGCAGGTTTACGCACACATATGCATCCACTAAAATAATACGCCACACACACATACCCCACCCCCCATCCAACGCCCTTGACACGAATCCCTTAGGGCTGATGGACGGCTGGGCAGCGCCTGAAGAGCTGCACCCTGCCACCGTAGCCCCCACTCCCTCCCCCCTTTTGCAAGTCTCGAGTTGTATATTGTAATATGTATATGTACTTTGCTATGGAGTTTGTTTCTCACTCCAGACTGGGCCCCCTTAGGACCCCAATCTAGATTGTATTTTTTTACTCATCCTCCCCCAGTGTTAGCCTTTTTCTCATCTTTTACGGGGCGCCTTGTGGCGATCCATCAGCGTTCCTGTTCTGTAACCCTGTACACTGTTTGTTTGTTTGTTTAATCTTGAACGGGTTTGTGCTGAAAACAAAGTTTTGTTGTACTTGCGCAATGACAATAAAGACCTACCTACCTACCACATCCAGGAGCCGCAGACCTCCCTTCAAACTCGCTTGGCTTGGGCTGGGCAACAGCAGGACCGGACAAGAAGGATTCTGCGGTTTCGATGGAGTGCGGCACAACGACAGAGTGCCTGAAAAAAACGCATCTCGGAGCAGGAATCCGAGCTGTGGGTAGAGGAGCAATCCTCAGCAGCGCCAATGGAGGACGTCGCCAACTTTGGCTGGAAGGCTGTGGAAGCTGGACCGCTGCTAATGGTTTCCATCCATCCATCCATTTTCTACCGTTGGTCCCGTTCGGGGTCGTGGGGAGGGGCTGGAGCCTATCCCAGCTGCAGTCGGGCGGAAGGCGGGGTACACCCTGGACAAGTCGCCACCTCATCGCAGAGCCAACACAGATAGACAGACAACATTCACACTCACATTCACACCCTAGCCCAGTGGTTCTTAAAGGGGAACATTATCACCAGACCTATGTAAGCGTCAATATATACCTTGATGTTGCAGAAAAAAGACCATTTATTTTTTTAACCGATTTCCGAACTCTAAATGGGTGAATTTTGGCGAATTAAACGCCTTTCTAATATTCGCTCTTGGAGCGATGACGTCACAACGTGGCGTCACATCGGGAAGCAATCAACCATTTTCTCAAACACCGAGTCAAATCAGCTCTGTTTTTTTCCGTTTTTTCGACTGTTTTCCGTACCTTGGAGACATCATGCCTCGTCGGTGTGTTGTCGGAGGGTGTAACAACACGAACAGGGACGGATTCAAGTTGCACCAGTGGCCCAAAGATGCGAAAGTGGCAAGAAATTGGACGTTTGTTCCGCACACTTTACCGACGAAAGCTATGCTACGACAGAGATGGCAAGAATGTGTGGATATCCTGCGACACTCAAAGCAGATGCATTTCCAACGATAAAGTCAAAGAAATCTGCCGCCAGACCCCCATTGAATCTGCCGGAGTCTGTGAGCAATTCAGGGACAAAGGACCTCGGTAGCACGGCAAGCAATGGCGGCAGTTTGTTCCAGCAGACGAGCCAGCTAAACCCCCTATCGACCCTAGCTTCCCTGGCCTGCTGACATCAACTCCAAAACTGGACAGATCAGCTTTCAGGAAAAGATGAGGGTATGTCTACAGAATATATTAATTGATGAAAATTGGGCTGTCTGCACTCTCAAAGTGCATGTTGTTGCCAAATGTATTTCATATGCTGTAAACCTAGTTCATAGTTGTTAGTTTCCTTTAATGCCAAACAAACACATACCAATCGTTGGTTAGAAGGCGATCGCCGAATTTGTCCTCGCTTTCTCCCGTGTCGCTGGCTGTCGTGTCGTTTTTGTCGGTTTCGCTTGCATACGGTTCAAACCGATATGGCTCAATAGCTTCAGTTTCTTCTTCAATTTCGTTTTCGCTACCTGCCTCCACACTACAACCATCCGTTTCAATACATGCGTAATCTGTTGAATCGCTTAAGCCGATGAAATCCGAGTCTGAATCCGAGCTAATGTCGCTATAGCTTGCTGTTCTTTCCGCCATGTTTGTTTGTGTTGGCTTCACTATGTGACGTCACAGGAAAATGGACGGGTGTTTATAACGATGGTTAAAATCAGGCACTTTGAAGCTTTTTTTAGGGATATTGCGTGATGGGTAAAATTTTGAAAAAAACTTCGAAAAATATAATAAGCCACTGGGAACTGATTTTTAATGGCTTTAACCATTCTGAAATTTTGATAATGTTCTCCTTTAACCTTGTTAGAGGTACCGAACCCTACCAGTTTCATATGCGCATTCACCGAACCCTTCTTTAGTAAAAGAAAATGAAATACATTTTTCAAATTCAAGACAAAGTTATATGTTTTTTTACTGGTGCACAAAATGAACCGTGCATGAACATCACCTTGTTCACAGAACAAAACCAACACAGTGCATGAACTCACAACAAATTACACACCTGCAAATCAGTGTGACTTCTGCTGTTGCCTTTGAGAGACTAGTTCAGATATCAGTGACGTGCGGTGAGGTTGATGGCTGGTGAGGCACTGACTTCATCACAGTCAGATTTACAAACATATGAACCCTAAAGAGTATCTTATTCACCATTTGATTGGCAGCAGTTAACGGGTTATGTTTAAAAGCTCATACCAGCATTCTTCCCTGCTTGGCACTCAGCATCAAGGCTTGGAATTGGGGGTTAAATCACCAAAAATGATTCACGGGCGCGGCACCGCTGCTGCCCACTGCTCCCCTCACCTCCCAGGGGGTGAACAAGGGGATGGGTTAAATGCAGAGGACAAATTTCATTACACCTAGTGTGTGTGTGACAATCATTGGTACTTTAACTTAACTTTAACTTTACACATACAAACTGTAGCACACAAAAAAGCACATTTAATAAAAAAACGTTATTATGGTCTTACCTTTACTTATAAATGCGCCGCTGTTGTGCTTTACTTAGAAATTAAGTCCATGCGCTGCAACTAAAGCCCTCACTTCAACTTTCCACGTGCAAGATTGAATCTATTTAAAAAAGTGTAACCGAGGGTTTATAAATGTGGCCTATACTGTATGAAACTACAAAATAACAAACACGGAGGCTCCAGTTTACACGAGGACCACTTTATTTACATTCTTTCAAAAACCTCCGCAACGTGACAGCACTTCCGCTCTTAGCGCCTTCAAAATAAGAGCTCAAGGCATATACTGTATAACAGCGCATAACAGGAACTAACATCACAAAGAGGAAAGCCCATAAAAATAGGTTACAAAAGTTATTTAATAAGAAGCCAAAAAGTGCAAAAACAATAATGTTTGTGTTGGAGGAGTTGTGAATTAGATACACCTGCAGTCTGCAGGTGTACCTAATGTTGTGGCCCGGCAGTCATTCACAACTCCTCCAACACGAACATTATTGTTTTTGCACTTTTTGGCTTCTGATGAAATAACTTTTTTAAATAGATTCAATCTTGCACGTGGAAAGTTTAAGTGTGGGCTTTAGTTGATATAACACTCCCGTCAGGGGTTGCCGTGCATTCTACGGCGGGGGTGCAGGAGGCGAGCCTCAGCCAGTGCGTCTTTTGCAGCCGTTTTATGATCGCTCAGCACAAGAAATACGTTCCACACATACAGTTGTTGACAAAATACACTGTACATTATATACCTCAGCTAACTAAACTATGGAAATGTATAATATAGTTCATATAGCAATACGGTCTCACTGCACAGCAGACCAGCAGTTAGCCGAGTCCGTCCATGTTGAGGCACTGAGTGACGTGCCTCGTCTGGCTGCTGTTCACCGCACCGTCTCTTCTCAAGATTTGAACGGCAAATGTGAAAATTCAGCGATTTTGAATAAAAAGAATCTAAAACTGGTGAAGTTAAATGGAAAATAACTTCATAGTATAATCACTGGATACATTTAACAATTTAATATATATTTTTTTCTTTTTACATTTTTTTTCTTTCCATGGGGCCTCACCTGCCTCTAGTGACTGCACGTCACTGTCAGATATACATGGCTTCACCTTGGCAAGAGCCACTTATGTCATTTTCACAGCAAAGTCTGTTCCTTTTCTTCGTTTTTATGTCCAGCATCCCCGAAAAGGATTGCTCGCAAAGATATGTTGTAACATATGGTATAAAAAATTCCAGGGCCTTTTTAGCAATAACTGGATACTTTTCCATTTGTCTACACCAAAATGTTAAAACCGTTGTTGTTCTGAAGAGTTGCTGTTGAACCTGGCTCTGCTGAATTTCAATGATTTCGTCGAGGTATTCATCATTGACTTTTGCTGTCTCAACAGCAAACGTGAACGGCTGTCTCACCCATGCTGGATATGACTACCTTGTAGGGAAATATCCGTCGAGAGACTTTGCAAGCTCATCTAAGTGCGTGGCAATTGTTTGCTTCAGTTCCATGGGTACAGAAATGCATCCGATTTCAGACACATCTTCGATCTTAAAACAATATTTTTTGTTATTGTCATTGTAAGTGGGCCAAAACACTTATATTACAAAATAATCTCATGGAAATGACTGCTGCCATTTGATTATAACAATAAAACATTTACCGTATTTTCCGCACCATTAGCCGCACCTAAAAACCACAAATGTACTCAAAAGCTGACAGTGCGGCTTTTAACCCGGTGCGCTTTATATATGGATAAATATTAAGATTCATTTTCATAAAGTTTCGTTCTCGCAACTTCGGTAAACAGCCGCCATCTTTTTTCCCGGTAGAGCAGGAAGCGCTTCTTCTTCTACGCAAGCAACCGCCAAGGTAAGCACCCGCCCCCATAGAACAGGAAGCGCTTCTTCTTGTACTGTAAGCAACCACCCGCCCCCGGAAGAAGAAGAAGCACGCGGTGCATGCTGGGATATGTGACGTTTCATTTCCATTTGTGTGTTTATGTAAAGACCCCAAAATGGCTCCTATTAAGTGTGTTGTCTGTCTAATTATAAATAATGCAGACGAGGCGTGTTAACTGAGTTCTCAACGTTTACTCACAGCGTGCTCATAACCACATTCTAACTCCCAGCATACAACAACGCTTCTCAGGGCTACCGCGCATGCTCGTAACTATCGTTGCATGCTGGGTAGTGTAGTTGTTATATTTGCTAGCTCATAACATCACGTTAAGAGACACGCTTACGCGCTTAATTCAATACTCGCCGTCATTCCGGGTGGATTGACAAAAGACCTCCAGCCGCTAGATATTGGTGTCAACAGGGCATTCGAAGCTAGACTGCTAACTGCGTGGGAACAATGGATGACAGAAGGCGAACACACATTCACTAAGACAGGGAGGCAGCGCCAGACGACGCCAACATCTGCCAGTGGATCGTAAATGCCTGGGCAGATATTTCGGTCACAACTGTGGTCCGAGCTTTCCGGAAGGCAGGATTCACAGAACTGCTGGATAACAGTGACACTGACTCCGATGACTTCGACGAGACGGAACCGGCCATTTTGGATCTCACATTTGCCCAACTTTTCACTTCGGACACCGAAGACGAAGGATTTACGAATGAAGAATAACTTCAGAAAGTGAGCGCTATGTTTATTTTGTGTGTTGTGACATTAACGTTCGAGCAACATTATGTTGCTATTGCTCTGCACTATTTTGAATTTTACTATGTTTGTGATTGCACATTTGCGTACATTTTGGGACAGAGTTGTTAGAACGCTGGTTTTCAATATATTATTAAAGTTTGACTGACCTATCTGACTGTTTTTTTGACATTCCCTTTAGCGCAGCGTAGGCGCGGCTTATAGTCCGGGGCGGCTTATTGGTGGACAAAGTTATGAAATATGCCATTCATTGAAGGTGCGGCTAATAATCCAGTGCGCCTTATAGTGCGGAAAATACGGTAACTTGTTATTTAGTCGGGTTTGGAACAGGTGTGTTGCTGGTGTGGCCACAGTGCATGTGCACGTCTGACGTCGCTCACATGTGCTCAACTGAATGCTGAAAGAGTTTTTGCGTTTGCTCACACATATGGAAAATAAGAGGGAACATTGTTTGGGGGTATCCATAATGCGCCAATAGGGAGAAGTTTTAATTTACACGATGGGTCGGCTGTGTCTTGACCTCCGCGGCGGATGCTCCGCCGAACTCCTGAGACCGACTCACCGAACCCCTAGGGTTCGATCGAACCCAGGTTAAGAACCACTGCACTAGGGCATACTTGCCAACCCTCCCGGATTTTCCGGGAGACTCCCGAAATTCAGCGCCTCTCCCGAAAACCTCCCGGGACAAATTTTCTCCCGAAAATCTCCCGAAATTCAGGCGGAGCCGGAAGCCACGCCCCCTCCAGCTCCATGCGGACCTGAGTGACGTGTCAACAGCCTGTATTCACGTCCGCTTTCCCACAATATAAACAACGTGCCTGCCCACTCATTATAACTGTAGAATGATCGAGGTCGAGTTCTTAGTTTCTTATGTGGGTTTATTGTTAGGCAGTTTCATTAACGTCCTCCCAGCGCGGTAACAACACACAACAACAGCAGTCGTGTTTTATTCTACTGTAAAGCAGTCCATCTGCCGTAAACAGCAATGTTGTTGTAATATATTGAGTTGGAGGCAATAACCAGGCGAGGTGATGAAGTACGTCTCTTTACTGTAGACTTCAGAACAGACTCACACACTTGACTTCAGGTGCGCAACACCACGTAAATCCTTGGCCAACCAAAAAGTAACCCCAGTACGCTATAGCCAACATTAACCAGGAGATGGCAACAGAAAAACATAGATCACTCTATTACATTCCTCCCCTTTTAGAATTGTAGAAGTTACTCAAAATAAATAAACAACCCAACCAAAAAATGCAGCAGCTCAATTAAAAAACTGTACTTAAGCCGCATTCTTTTTTTTTTTTAGTACTGAACTCTTAACCCTCATTTGTAAACAATAACATGCTTATTATACAAACAGTATTTGTACACCTTTAACACAGATTTTTATACTGTCTTCAGAGATTCCGTTTTGTTGGTGGTACTCGAAACCTTTCTGGGTACCTGCGAAAGGGTGTTCAGCATGGTTAGAAAAATAGTGACAGAGAATAGAACAAGGATGGACAATTCAACCCTTAACTCAACAATGAGTAGATGAGTGTTATGTGTGTGTGTATGTGTAAATAAATGAACACTGAAATTCAAGTATTTATTTTATTTATATATATATATATATATATATATATATATATATATATATATATATATATATATATGTATATATATAATAAAATAAATATATATATAGCTAGAATTCACTGAAAGTCAAGTATTTCTTATATATATATATATATATATATATATATATATATATATATATATATGTATATATGTATATATATATATATATGAAATACTTCACTTGGTGAATTCTAGCTGTAAATATACTCCTCCCCTCTTGGCCACGCCCCCAACCACGCCCCCGCCCCACCCAGACCACGCCCCCCACCCCCCACCCCCCACGCCCCACCTCCCGAAATCGGAGGTCTCAAGGTTGGCAAGTATGCACTAGGGCCAATTTAGTGTTGCCAATCAGCCTATCCCCAGGTGCATGTCTTTGGAGGTGGGAGGAAGCCGGAGTGCCCGGAGGGAACCCACGCAGGCTAAGGGTTTCCAATGGTCAGAAAACAAAAATATGTCGATCTCTCGCTACGGTATCAGACATTGCTCCGCCAAATAGTAGTGGGATGGCTCATAACTCAAATATGTGCTCGCAACTCAAAGGCAGAGAGACAGTTTGTATCTCAAAATACTGTCCCATTGGAGTTCACATTTTCTCTTAGTACAGTCAAACTTGCCAACCCTCCCGATTTTCCCGGGAGACTCCCGAATTTCAGTGCCCCTCCCGAAAATCTCCCAGGGCAATCATTCTCCCAAATTTCTCCTGATTTCCACCAGGACGATAATATTGCCTTAAAGACAATGCCTTTAACGTCTTCAACAACCTGTCGTCACGTTCGCTTTTCCTCCATACAAACAGCGTGCCGGCCCAGTCACATAATACATGCGGCTTTTACACACACACAAGCTAATGCAATGCATATTTGATCAACCATAAAGGTCACACTGAGGGTGGCCGTATAAACAACTTTAACACTGTTACAAATATGCGCCACACTGTGAACCCACACCAAACAAGAATGACAAACACATTTCGGGAGAACATCCGCACCGTAGCACCACATAAACACAACAGAACAAATACCCAGTACTCCTTGCAGCACTCACTCTTACGGGACGCTACAATATACACCCCCCGCTACCACCAAACCCCGCCCTCCCCAACCACGCCCACCTCACCCCCCCATCTCCCGAATTCAGAGGTCTCAAGGTTGCCAAATTGGAGTGTGTTTGTTATCACAGCACGACTCAATTATGTGTTTTGTCCTTTTGTCCGCACTTTTTGTACTTTTGTTTCAACTATTAGGTGACCTACAGAATGGGTGTGATTCATTTGTTCCTAGACTGTCATGTCTGTGTAATCATGTTTTGTCTTAGTCATGTTTTGTTTAGTTTCTGGCTTTTTCACTCCCTTGTCTTGTCACCATAGTTACCCATTAGTTTCACCTGTCATGTCACGCAACTGTTTTGAGTCACGCACCTGTTGTTAATCATGTCTGTGTTATTTAAGCTTTTCATTTTCTGTTGTTCGTCCTGGAGTCATAGCCTTTCTCACCCTGCTATCCTCGCGTTTCAAGCCCTGTTCACGATCCCATGCCACAGTAAGTTTGTTTATTAAGCCACAGTTAGTATTTTGTTTAATTGTTCATAGTTTCTGCCGATGTGCAAGTTTTGTGTTTTATAGTCTAGTTTTGTACCTCCGCCCCTGTGCGCGCTTTTTGTTTGATCCTTTCTTTGTAATTATAGTGTTAAATAAATCATGTACCCACCTTCAAGCCATGTCCGATCCAAATTCTCTTGCATCTTGGGAAAACAAAAACTCCACAGTTCAAGTCATGACATTGACCCACACCAAGACCAAGACAAAGACCCACACCAAGACCAAGACAAAGACCCACACCAAGACCAAGACAAAGACCCACACCAAGACAAAGACCCACACCAAGACCAAGACAAAGACCCACACCAAGACCAAGACCAAGACCCGCCATGCCAAGACCAAGACCCGCCATGCCAAGACCTAGACCAAGACCCGCCATGCCAAGACCAAGACCCACGCCGAGCTTTGCCGCCTGACGTGCCACGCCGAGCTTCGCCGCCTGACGTGCCACGCCGAGCTGTGCCGCCAGTCGCAGCTTCACGACGCCAAGTGCCGCCAGTCGCAGCTTCACGACGCCAAGTGCCGCCAGTCGCAGCTCCACGACGCCAAGTGCCGCCAGTCGCAGCTCCACGACGCCAAGTGCCGCCAGTCGCAGCTTCACGACGCCAAAATGTCATGACTTGGACTGTGGAGTTTTTGTTTTCCCAAGATGCAAGAGAATTTGGATCGGACATGGCTTGAAGGTGGGTACATGATTTATTTAACACTATAATTACAAAGAAAGGATCAAACAAAAAGCGCGCACAGGGGCGGAGGTACAAAACTAGACTATAAAACACAAAACTTGCACATCGGCAGAAACTATGAACAATTAAACAAAATACTAACTGTGGCTTAATAAACAAACTTACTGTGGCATGGGATCGTGAACAGGACGAGGATAGCAGGGTGAGAAAGGCTATGACTCCAGGACAAACAACAGAAAATGAAAAGCTTAAATAACACAGACATGATTAACAACAGGTGCGTGACTCAAAACAGGTGCGTGACATGACAGGTGAAACTAATGGGTAACTATGGTGACAAGACAAGGGAGTGAAAAAGCCAGAAACTAAACAAAACATGACTAAGACAAAACATGATTACACAGACATGACATAGACAAAGTAAGATGGTTATTGATTGGTCCTCAGAGAACAGATTTCCTTGTAACCTGTAAGGTATCTTCCTTTTTAAGACCGTCACCATTTCACAGATTATTTTACCCCGAGACAAATGCAGCTTAGGGTGAAAATGGAATGTTTGTCTAGCATCTGTTTCAACGCCATTGCCGCTAGAACCACGGTGCTGAGTAACCGGCGTAGATTGGAAGAGCAAAGCTTATCGCTGGACACTCGGTGTTTGCATGTCTGTGATGTCAGACCAGTTCCGGTAATGCTTCCTGGGCTGGGTGCGCTGATAAGCTTTGGGATGTGGAGACATGCAGGTAACAGACAAGTCTCCATTGAAATTGGAGCTGTTTTTTGACTGTGATGTTCCCATTTAGCTCGCTGGCCTCCCTGAGCACCGTCCGACAGACAGCAAGCCTGCGTCCAAGCAGTTGGAAACTGGGACGAGAAGGAAGAAGGCATGGATGGGAAAGAGAGGGCTCCATTCGATGGGGAGAAAAAGGATGGAGCGCAAAGAAAGGAGGATGGCAAAGGAGCCTCCGCACATGGAATGCCACAAAACGGAAAGAACTGACGGCCGAGTGGAACCAAACGAAAGGAGGAGAAGTGTTGGATTGAAGGATGAGAGGGAAGCTAAGGCCACCTCTCCTTCTCCCGCTCTTGTCCCTCCTCTTCGCCCCGTGAGAATGTGCATTTTTCTTCCTCCTTCAGATGTGGCACGCTTTCATGCGCACACAAAGACAAGCCGTACCTGGCACATGAGGCCGTAAAGGAGCTGGCACAACGGTTTGTGTGAACCACACACACGCGCAAACACACACACACAAGCGCAAACACACACACGCGTGCACACACGCAGACACTAACTCACCTGCCTGGCACCTGTCTGTTTGTCTAAGACAGTCCCCAAACTACGGACAGCGTCAACAATCTGGTTAGCCGGATGTTCCAAGTTAAAATATGTATGTATATATATATAATGTATATATATATATATCTATATATATATATATATATATATATATATATATATATATATATAAAATTCCTCGATATCAAAGGAGATAAAGTTGTGCTGTTTTTGTCTTGGATGTTGTTGAACCATTTGATTACTGTTGCTGTATTTCTCCATTGGTTGAGTGGTGTTTTGTCCTTGATTTTTGTGTTGACTCTGTCCAGGATTATTTTGCTGATTTTTCCTATTTCAGATTTAGTTGGGTTTATTAGTCGGCATGTTGGGTTATTTGCGAAGTTGGGTTTGTGGTCCTTCAATGTGATGAAGGCTTCCTTGTTGGCTGTGGCGTCCACCCTGTCCTCAATGTCCAGTTCAGCCGCGATCCTTACCACAGAACTCAGCAAACACATTTGGGACCTCAAAGACAATAATGTTGAATATTCAATAACATGGCAAATTCTTGCATCCAGCACACCTTACAATAGTGGTAATAAAAGATGCAACCTATGCTTGAAAGAGAAACTGTTTATTATTTACCGTCCAGACCTGTCATCCCTCAACAAGCGCAGCGAAATTGTAACAACATGCCGCCATAGACGGAAACACCTCCTAGGTAACACATGAGCCAATCACCACGCCCCTAGGCCAGCCTGTACCCACCCAATCTGTGCCCTATATAAACCATGGTATGCGAATGCTCCCATTAAAATCTCCTGACGATTGAGGGAACCCCCCCTCATGAAACAGGCCTGTAGAGATGAAATAGTCTTGTGATTTTTTTCCCACACATACATATATATATACATATATATATATATATATATATATATATATATATATATATATATATATATATATATATATATATATATATGTATGTATATTTTAGCGTTGTACGGTATACCGGTATTAGTATAGTACCGCGATACTAATGAATCATATTCGGTACTATACCGCCTCTGTCAAGAGGTAGTCACCTGAATGGGTTTTCACTTCACAGGTGTCATAGTTTTGATGCCTTCAGTGACAATCTACAATGTAAATAGTCATGAAAATAAAGAAAACGCATTGAAATGAGAAGGTGTGTCCAAACTTTTGGCCTGTACTGTATATATATATATATATATATATATATAGCTTGCGTTTTCTTCCTGATCGTGGCAGTGACAAAACTGTGTCGTGCACTTCATATTCAATTGTCTGCACAGTTCCTCTTGGGACCTTAAGCTGCTTTGAAATGGCTCCAAGTGACTTTCCTGACTTGTTCAAGTCAATGATTCGTTTTTTTTCCGATCTGTGCTGAGTTCCTTTGATTTTCCGTGGCAGTGACAAAACTGTGCCATGCACTTTATACTTAAAAACAATTGTCTGCAAAGTTCCTCTTGGGACCTTAAGCTGCTTTGAAATGGCTCCAAGTGACTTTCCTGACTTGTCAATGATTCGTTTTTTTTCCGATCTGTGCTGAGTTCCTTTGATTTTCCGTGGCAGTGACAAAACTGTGCCATGCACTTTATACTTAAAAACAATTATCTGCAAAGTTCCTCTTGGGACCTTAAGCTGCTTTGAAATGGCTCCAAGTGACTTTCCTGACTTGTTCAAGTCAATGATTCGTTTTTTTTCCGATCTGTGCTGAGTTCCTTTGACTTTCCCATTGCCGCGTTTGTAACCCAGTCGAATGACTCCATCACTTGAGTCCTATTTAAATGGGCTCAGAGAAGTCAACAGGTGTCGTCAATCATAATCACTCACATGAAGTTAAGAGGCCATGCCATGAAGCTAATTTGATTTGATTGCACCTTTTCTACATCACCAACATTGGTAATGTATGTTGCTGTGTGTATACTTTTGACCCAGCAGATTTGGTCACATTTTCAGTAGACCCATAATAAATTCATAAAACTTCATTAATGTTTTGCAAACACGCCCGGTCCAAACATATTTTATTACAAGCAACACAAATGTGCTTGCTATTTCTTAGCTTGACACAACTCCAGCAAGAATTTGAACCCATGTCCTCTGCTATGAAAGGCAGAAGTGTACACCAATACACCACCCAAGATGGCAGTGTGCAGAACCAACAGTTGAATCAATCAATCAATCATCAATCAATGTTTATTTATATAGCCCTAAATCACAAGTGTCTCAAAGGGCTGCACAAGCCACAACGACATCCTCGGTTCAGAGCCCACATAAGGGCAAGGAAAAACTCACAACCCAATGGGATGTCAATGTGAATGACTATGAGAAACCTGTCAGGACATGGTTTTCGCAGCTTACTGCGAGGTTTGTTCTCCCAGGATGCAAACGGACTTTTCCGGACAGGACTTGAAGGTAGGAACATATTTATTAATTAATTAATCCTACACATCACAAAAGACAGGAACTAAAACAAAAGGAAAGTGTGCCGTTCGCACGAGAGGCTAAAGAACAAAAAAAAACTTAACGCAGGAAACATAGCATGAACTATGGACATAGAACAAACAAGACTTACTGTGGTATGAAACAACTAACATAACTATGGCATAGCACAACACGAAACTGTGGCATGAAACCAATAATGAGGCCAGGACGAGTGACCGGCAAAGGTGGGCTTAAATCATGTCTCTTGATTGGAAACAGGTGCGTGTCCCGAACACCAGAGGCAGGTGAAAATCATAAGTCGCCACGGTAACTAAAACAAACAAGGGTGCACACAAAAACAGGAACTATTGCAGTCTAAAACTAACAGAACATAACAAAAACATGATCCGGACCCCGGATCATGACAAAACTTTGGAGAGGACCGCAGATGTGGGTGACCTCCCCCCTTCTAGAGGAAACCGGATGCAATGGACGTCGAGTGGGTCTAGCATAATATTGTGAAAGTCCAGCATAATAGTGAGAGTCCAGTCCATAGTGGGGCCAGCAGGAGACCATCCCGAGCGGAGACAGGTCAGCAGCGCAGAGATGTCCCCCAACCGATGCACAGGCGAGCGGCCCACCCCGGGTCCGACTCTGGACAGCCAGCACTTCATCCATGGCCACCGAACCTGTGCCGACCCTTCCACAAGGGAGAGGGGGGCAGAGGGTAGAGAAAAGAAACAGCAGATCAACTGGTCTAAAAAGGGGGTCTATTTAAAGGCTAGAGTATACAAATGAGTTTTAAGATGGGACTTAAATGCTTCTACTGAGGTAGCATCTCTAACTGTTACCGGGAGGGCATTCCATAGTACTGGAGCGCGAACAGCTGCCACTTTGGGGTCCTCTTACACACACACACACCATAATACAACCCGTATGTTGAAGCACAGTACGTCTGACTATGGTAGCCAGCCCTCCACAGAGGAGAAAAGAAAAGAAACGACAATGGAATGAAAACAAATGGAACGAGTCTATTAATGTGACATTCAAGGAAACCATACTTTAATATACTGAAGTCATTGCTGTTTGCCTTTAGTGCAGAGCGCTCCTCAACCAGCACACCCTAAAGAAACTGGGGGGCAAACAAACAAGCAATCAAAAAAAAGGAAGCCAACTAATTGAGTGTGTGCACTCACACATACAAACACACCCGATTGCTCCTCTACGCTGCAATTAGTTTGTTTTAAAGGAAACAAATAACAGTCATTTGAGCCCCACTGCGTCCATAACAATTCTCCCCGGGAAGGACTACACAACCATTTGAACAGGATCCATTCACACACACACACTCACACATAATCACATACGCTCGCACACACACACACTTACTTGCACGTGCATGCTATCACACTGTCACGGTGCCATTACACGTACTTGAGAGCCGCAGAGAGGGGGCGTCTCAGTTATTACACGCAAAATGATTATCCCTCAAATGCGTGCAAGGTGCAAAAAATAAAAGGCTTGGTTTGATAATGAATTGAAAGTGATAAGTAAAATGGAGGGTTTGAAAGTGTTGGAGAAGTATGATCCGGCTGTGAGGACCGCCACCCACACCGCTTCATTCATCTCTCCATGTATTATCCTCTTGTCCGGGTGCACAACTATGGTTATTCCAGGTAATTACGGCTTTTATTAAAGGGGAACATTATCACAATTTCAGAATGGTTAAAACCATTAAAAATCAGTTCCCAGTGGCTTATTATATTTTTCGAAGTTTTTTTCAAAATGTTACCCATCACGCAATATCCCTAAAAAAAGCTTCAAAGTGCCTGATTTTAACCATCGTTATAAACACCCGTCCATTTTCCTGTGACGTCACATAGTGAAGCCAACACAAACAAACATGGCGGAAAGAACAGCAAGCTATAGCGACATTAGCTCGGATTCAGACTCAGATTTCAGCGGCTTTAGCGATTCAACAGATTACGCATGTATTGAAACGGATGGTTGTAGTGTGGAGGCAGGTAGCGAAAACGAAATTGAAGAAGAAACTGAAGCTATTGAGCCATATCGGTTTGAACCGTATGCAAGCGAAACCGACGAAAACGACACGACAGCCAGCGACACGGGAGAAAGCGAGGACGAATTCGGCGATCGCCTTCTAACCAACGATTGGTATGTGTTTGTTTGGCATTAAAGGAAACTAACAACTATGAACTAGGTTTACAGCATATGAAATACATTTGGCAACAACATGCACTTTGAGAGTGCAGAGAGCCCAATTTTCATCAATTCATATATTCTGTAGACATACCCTCATCCACGCTCTTTTCCTGAAAGCTGATCTGTCCAGTTTTGGAGTTGATGTCAGCAGGCCAGGGAAGCTAGGGTTGATATTCTTCTCTTGATCATCTTTGGTGAGCCAAGACATCCAGGGGGTTTAGCTCGCTCGTCTGCGGGAACAAACTGCCGCCATTGCTTGCCGTGCTACCGAGGTTCTTTGTCCCTGAATTGCTCACACACTCCGGCAGATCCAATGGGGGTCTGGCGGCAGATTTCTTTGACTTTATCGTTGGAAATGCATCTGCTTTGAGTGTCGCAGGATATCCACACATTCTTGCCATCTCTGTCGTAGCATAGCTTTCGTCGGTAAAGTGTGCGGAACAAACGTCCAATTTCTTGCCACTTTCGCATCTTTGGGCCACTGGTGCAACTTGAATCCGTCCCTGTTGGTGTTGTTACACCCTCCGACAACACACCGACGAGGCATGATGTCTCCAAGGTACGGAAAACAGTCGAAAAAACGGAAAATAACAGAGCTGATTTGACTCGGTGTTTGAGAAAATGGCGGATTGCTTCCTGATGTGACGTCACGTTGTGACGTCATCGCTCTGAGAGCGAATATTAGAAAGGCGTTTAATTTGCCAAAATTCACCCATTTAGAGTTCGGAAATCGGTTAAAAAAATATATGGTCTTTTTTCTGCAACATCAAGGTATATATTGACGCTTACATAGGTCTGGTGATAATGTTCCCCTTTAAGCTTCACCTCTTTGCAATTAGGCCCCCAACAGCATTTTCTCTAAAGACACCCTCAAATCTAGACTCCAAACAACCCAGAACAAGCTAGTCAGATTACTTCTAGACCTCCACCCCAGATCACACCTCACTCCTACCCACATCTCCAAAGTGGGCTGGCTCAGGGTGGAGGACAGAGTAAAACAACTTGCACTGAGCCTAGTCTATAAAATCCGCTACACCTCCCTGATACCGAAGTACATGTCAAACTACTTACGTAAATGACCGCCATAACCACAACACCAGGGGGAGCTCCACTAACCACGTTAAACCCAGATTCCGATCTAACAAAGGTCTTAACTCATTCTCCTTCTATGCCACATCAATGTGGAATGCGCTTCCAACAGGTGTAAAATAAAGTGCATCTCTATCCTCCTTCAAAACCGCACTAAAAGAACACCTCCAGGCAACTTCAACCCTAAACTAACACCCTCCCTTCCACATCCCACCTCCCCGGATTGTAAATAATCAAATGTAAATAATCAAATGTAGATACTTATTCTTATGCTTTCTGATCTCTCTCTCTATGTCCACTACTTGCTGTACATATCCTACCAAGTCAGTCCTACACTGTTCCAATGTCCAGTTCTCTGATGATGCAATTGTTGATGACTGAAGTGTTCCCCACATACCACACCCCGGATTGTAAATAATGTAAATAATTCAACGTATATACTCTGATGATTATCTTGTGTGATGACTGTATTATGATGATAGTATATATTTGTATCATGAATCAATTAGGTGGACCCCGACTTAAACAAGTTGAAAAACGTATTCGCGTGTTACCATTTAGTGGTCAATTGTACGGAATATATACTGCACTGTGCAACCTACTAATAAAAGTTTCAATCAATCAATCAATCAATTAAAAACCCGTGGGGCCAAGGCGCAGATCAGTGTGGTTAGGGTTAGGGTTAGGGTTAGGGTTAGGGTTAGGGGTTAGGGTTAGGGGTTAGGGTTAGGGTTAGGGTTAGGGTTAGGGGTTAGGGTTAGGGTTAGGGGGTTAGGGGGTTAGGGTTAGGGTTAGGGTTAGGGTTAGGGGTTAGGGTTAGGGTTAGGGTTAGGGTTTAGGGTTAGGGTTTAGGGTTAGGGTTAGGGTTAGGGTTAGGGTACATACACACACAAACACACACAAACACACACATATAGATCAGTGTGGGATAATAGAACAATGAGACACGAGGAGGTTGGCCACCAAAACTCTCCAACTGAATTAAACTTTTGTATACACTATATTGCCAAATGTAGTTGGCCACCCATCCAAATGATCAGAATCAGGTGTCCTAATCACTTGGCCCGGTCACAGGTGTATAAAATCAAGCACTTAGGTATGGAGACTGTTTCTACAAACATTTGTGAAAGAATGGGTCGATCTCAGTGATTTCCAGCGTGGAACTGTCATAGGATGCCTCCTGTGCAACAAATCCAGTCGTGAAATTTCCTCGCTCCTAAATGTCCCAAAGTCAACTGTCGGCTTTATTATAAGAAAATGGAAGAGTTTGGGAGCAACATCAACTCAACCACCAAGTGGTAGGCCACGTAAACTGGTCTGCGGATGCTGAAGCGCACAGTGCAAAGAGGTCGCCGACTTTCTGCACAGTCAGTTGCGACAGAGCGCTAAACTTCATGTAACCTTCCAATTAGCCCACGTACAGTACGCAGAGAGCTTCATGGAATGGGTTTCCATGGCCGAATAGCTGCATCTAAGCCGGGGATCAGCAACCTGCGGCTCTCGAGCCGCATGCGGCTTTTTAGTGCCGCCCTAGTGGCTCTTTGGAGCATTTTTAAAAAAGGAGTGAAAATGGAAAACGATGGGGGGGGGGGGATATTTTTTTGTTTTAGTATGTTTTTCGTTTGAGGACAAGCATGACACAAACCTTCCCAATTGTTAGAAAGCTCACTGTTGAATATGCTTGTGTGTATGCTTCACTGATGACAGTATTTGGTGAACTTCGTTTTGTCCTACTAATTTCGGCGATTTTTGAACTCACCATAGTGTGGACTGTGACGCTTGTAAAATCTTCCACTCCTTCTTTGTCTCATTTTGTCCACCAAAAGTTTTACGCTGTGCGTGAATGCACAAAGGTGCGCTTTGATGGTGTTATTGACTTGCTGGAGTGCTAATCAGGCATATTTAGGCTAGCTGTATGCACATATTGCATCATAATGCCTCATTTGTAGGTATATTTGAGATAATTGCATTTCCTTTATGTCCTCTGTGTATTTAATTTGTATTTGCATGTCTCATGACACATTAGTACACACATGTATGTAATATTGGCTGCATTTCAGATAGTTGTTTGTGTGCCATGTTGTTCCAGACCAACGTTCCCTCTAAGGTGCGCGCCTGCGCAATTGCGCATTGCTCAAGCGTCCTCTGCGCACAGCAAATATATGCCGCGCACCAAATCAAATTCCATCTGAATTCTAAACAAAAATAAACACATTTATTCTGTGTAATTTTGCAATGCAACTCTGAGTGACAGTGACAACAAGCGGCCCTAACGGTGTTCGCCAACACCGTTCAATTGAACACCGTTCAATTATTGTAACGTCTATCGAAATGCTTCGGGGACAGGAATTATATCGATCACTTTATTGAGCAAAACTGTTTATATTCAGCCATAACCACACCAAAAACATGATTAAAAAACTTCTATCTCGAAAAAGTAGTCATTTTCTGCCGTACAAACCAGGCCAAAACCAACTTGTCATCTGTCACCAACACGCATATCACTAAGCCACTGGTGTGTTTATGGCCACACAAAAAGTCGGACAACTCAAACCACACAAAGTTACACTATGACTCTTCAGTAATACGTGTGCTTATTCTACTGTCATTTATTATTAATGTTAAATTATTGATATTAATCATGGAATGCTGTTACTAGAGAACGTTACAGGAATGCACACTTCATCCTATGCTTACATTTCATTGTGCAACATGAGGATGTTTAAGGGCAACTAAATGTGATCTCTGAATGGGGTACAAATGATTTCCAAAGCAGGACCCCCACCCAGACATATTGTACAATACTAATCCATAGCTTATGAAAAACAAGATTTCTTTTATTTTCATTACAAGTGGGCCAAATCACTAATATTACAAAATAAACTCATGAAAATGACTACTCTCATTTGAGTGTTATTATAAAAGATTGGTTTGAGACAGGTGTGCTGCTGGTATTGCCACGTGTGATGTTGCTCACATGTGCTCCACTGAATGCTCAGGGAGTTTTTGTGTTTGCTCAGACACATGAACAATTAGAGAGAACTTTGTTCCAGACCACAGCAAACGTTACCTAGCTTGCCAAAGATTGTAATAAATCTATTAAAAGAAGACAGCCTGCTGTTTCCTTTAACTTGGACACACATATTTATACCTTTGGCTATTAAAAGCCAGTCATTTCCAGGAGTTATCTCACCTTCTGAGTAGCCTCTGATTTACTAATGGTTTAGTTACATTGTGGGTTGCCTTCATTATAACACTTATATACAACTTTTCATTTTTTGCGTCTCTAAACAGATCCATACCTGCCAAATGCATGGAGAGACTGATATTGAAACGGATTAAAAAGGCAATACCACCATCCCTTGACCTATATCAGTTCGCGTACCGGGAGAACCGATCAACCAAAGACACCATCGCTATTGTAATCCATAGACTCTTGGAACATCTTGAGCTTAAGGACACTTATGCAAGACTGCTCTTTGTCCATTTCAGCTCAGCATTTAACACAATAAGGCCAAACAGACTCGGTTCTAAGCTTCACAACCTTGGTCTGAACACCTTCCTCTGCAACTGGATTTTGGACTTTTTAACGAACCGCACACAGTATGTGAAAATAGGCGAGCACATTTCTGCCACGCTCACCATCAACACCGGTGCCCCACAGGGTTGTGTGCTAAGCCCTGTGCTCTTCACCCTCTTCACACATGACTGCATAGCCTCTTCAACATCCAATCTCACTGTCAAATATGCCGACGACACCACGGTGGTTGGGCTCATCAGGAACAATGATTAGACAGCATACAATGCAGAGGTCCAATAGCTGGCTTCATGGTGTGCTAACAATAACTTGGTTCTTAACACTAACAAAACCAAAGAACTAATTGTAGACTTCCGCAGGAAAGGGCAGAACAAACACCCTCCACTTTTAATTAATAACAATCTCATAGAAAGGGTCAAGCATTTCAAATTCTTAGGGGTGAACATAACAGAAGATCTATGCTGGGACATAAACACTGCTTCTACAGTCGGAAAGGCCCAACAACGTCTTTTTTTTTGTTGAGGAAACTAAAATGCGCAAACATTCCACAGAAATCAATAGTCAACTTTTACAACTGTGCCATCAGCAGTGTCCTCACTTACGGCTTTTTAGTGTGGTTTGCTAGCTGCACTAAAGCGAACCAACAGGCCCTCCAGTGAGTGGTTAAAACGGCGGGGAAAATTACAAGGACGATACTCCCAGAGATGAGTGCCATGTACATAACTTGCTGTCTAAAGCGAGTACACAACATCCTGAAGGACAGATACCACCCAGCACATGGCCTCTTCAACCTGCTACCCTCTGGAAGGAGGTATAGATCTATTCGCGCCAGGACCACCAGAATGTCTGCTAAATGCCCCTTTGCTGCCCCGGACCATCTTATTACCTCACTCTTCACCACCTCAATAATTGTGCTCTGGACATTGCATTGCTGCAACATCAACGTAACACCCATCAGACATCCGACTGTTCCCACCCCCACACCCCTCTATTCGCCATCTTCCTAACAATGCTAAAATGTAAACTATTGTCAACCTGCATTTCAATGCAGTTTCTATGCCGCTAGACAAAGCTCAAACAAAATCTCGTTGACATGTATGACTTAAGTGTTATTATGACAATGACAATAAAGGAATTGACTGATTGATTGATTGATTGATTGAGTGATTGAGTGATTGTTTTTTGTATTTTTTGTCCAATATGGCTCTTTCAATGTTTTGGGTGGCCGACCCCTGGGTTAGACAGTTTCATCGTTTTGTGTCCCACATGTGTGTTGAAAAGGGTGGAGTGCCATCTCCGGTTTGGGGAGGAGATCTTGCCCCAAGTGGAGGAGTTCAAGTACCTCGGAGTCTTGTTCACGAGTGGGGGAAGAGTGGATCGTGAGATCGACAGGCGGATCGGTGCGGCGTCTTCAGTAATGCGGACGCTGTATCGATCCGTTGTTGGTGAAGAAGGAGCTGAGCCGGAAGGCAAAGCTCTCAATTTACCGGTCGATCTACGTTCCCATCCTCTCCTATGGTCATGAGCTTTGGGTTATGACCGAAAGGACAAGATCACGGGTACAAGCGGCCGAAATGAGTTTCCTCCGCCGGGTGGCGGGGCTCTTCCTTAGAGATAGGGTGAGAAGCTCTGCCATCCGGGGGGAGCTCAAAGTAAAGCCGCTGCTCCTCCACATCGAGAGGAGCCAGATGAGGTGGTTCGGGCATCTGGTCAGGATGCCACCCGAGCGCCTCCCTAGGGAGGTGTTTAGGGCACGTCCGACCGGTAGGAGGCCGCGGGGAAGACCCAGGACACGTTGGGAAGACTATGTCTCCCGGCTGGCCTGGGAACGCCTCGGGGTCCCACAGGAAGAGCTGGACAAAGTGGCTGGGGAGAGGGAAGTCTGGGCTTCCCTGCTTAGGCTGCTGCCCCCGCGACCCGACCTCGGATAAGCGGAAGAAGATTGATGGATGGATGGATGGATGGATGTGTGTTGTTTTTTTTCTGACTCCTGGTGCGTTTTTTTGTATGTCTCCTCTTTTTATTCCCTGTCCAAGAGGCCCCATTAGGACCCCTTTGGCTATCCTGTGCTGGCCTGCCAGGAACTTCTGCATCTCCTGGACCCCCTCAAGGCATCTGACAGCCAAATGTCAGCTGGACCCTCTACAGAGTGGGAAGAGGAGGTCAGGACGCGGCAAAATGGGAAGAAACAAGGGACTGAGTATGAGGGTGGCGGAAATTAAACGGAAAATGCAGAAGAGCAAATGCGATTGTCTAGGGAAAAAGGGACATGTGACATTAGGTGCACTGGATGTACAAACCCCGTTTCCATATGAGTTGGGAAATTGTGTTAGATGTAAATATAAACGGAATACAATGATTTGCAAATCCTTTTCAACCCATATTCAGTTGAATATGCTACAAAGACAACATATTTGATGTTCAAACTGATAAACTTTTTTTTTTGTTGCAAATAATCATTAACTTTAGAATTTGATGCCAGCAACACGTGACAAAGAAGTTGGGAAAGGTGGCAATAAATACTGATAAAGTTGAGGAATGCTCATCAAACACTTATTTGGAACATCCCACAGGTGAACAGGCAAATTGGGAACAGGTGGGTGCCATGATTGGGTGTAAAAGTAGATTCCATGAAATGCTCAGTCGTTCACAAACAAGGATGGGGCGAGGGTCACCACTTTGTCAACAAATGTGTGAGCAAATTGTTGAACAGTTTAAGAAAAACCTTTCTCAACCAGCTATTGCAAGGAATTCAGGGATTTCACCATCTACGGTCCGTAATATCATCAAAGGGTTCAGAGAATCTGGAGAAATCACTGCACGCAAGCAGCTAAGCCCGTGACCTTCGATCCCTCAGGCTGTAATGCATCAACAAGCGACATCAGTGTGTAAAGGATATCACCACATGGGCTCAGGAACACTTCAGAAACCCAGTGTCAGTAACTACAGTTGGTCGCTACATCTGTAAGTGCAAGTTAAAACTCTCCTATGCAAGGTAAAAACCGTTTATCAACAACACCCAGAAACTCCGTCGGCTTCGCTGGGCCTGAGCTCATCTAAGATGGACTGATACAAAGTGGAAAAGTGTTCTGTGGTCTGACGAGTCCACATTTCAAATTGTCTTTGGAAACTGTGGACGTCGTGTCCTCCGGACCAAAGAGGAAAAGAACCATCCGGATTGTTATAGGCGCAAAGTTGAAAAGCCAGCATATGTAATGGTATGGGGGTGTATTAGTGCCCAAGACATGGGTAACTTACACATCTGTGAAGGCGCTATTAATGCTGAAAGGTACATACAGGTTTTGGAGCAACATATGTTGCCATCCAAGCAATGTTATCATGGACGCCCCTGCTTATTTCAGCAAGACAATGCCAAGTCACGTGTTACAACAGTGTAGCTTCATAATAAAAGAGTGCGGGTACTAGACAGGCCTGCCTGTAGTCCAGACCTGTCTCCCATTGAAAATGTGTGGCGCATTATGAAGCCTCAAATAGCACAACGGAGACCCCCGGACTGTTGAACAACTAAAGTTGTACATCAAGCAAGAATGGGAAAGAATTCCACCTGAGAAGCTTAAAAAATGAGTTCCCAAACGTTTACTGAGTGTTGTTAAAAGGAAAGGCCATGTAACACAGTGGTGAACATGCCCTTTCCCAACTACTTTGGCACGTGTAGCATCCATGAAATTCTAAGTTAATTATTATTTGCAAAAAAAAAATAAAGTTTATGAGTTTGAACATCAAATATGTTGTCTTTGTAGCATATTCAATTGAATATGGGTTGAAAATGATTTGCAAATCATTGTATTCCGTTTATATTTACATGTAACACAATTTCCCAACTCATATGGAAACGGGGTTTGTACTTGTCCAAAGAACAATTCAGGTCCAAAACAGTTCATCACAGAAATAATTCATGGTGCCCCTACAATCTGAGTAGTTATTTTAGTTATCAGCCCTTTGAGACACTTGTGATTTAGGGCTATATAAATAAACATTGATTGATTGATTGATTGATTATTTTGTGAACTTACTAGGGATGTGCTAGTGGACACGACAAGTGGACCATTGGGAGCCTTGCTTTCTTCTGCCTCAAGTGTCGACCCAACGCAACCACCACATGCTCCTCCTCCTGTGAACCCAAAATTCCACATCCCACCAGGTACTCGAGTCATTCGGAACAGCTAGTTTAAAAATTATTGTTTTTCACCAGCAACGTTGTGCGTATTCCCAAGGTAGCATTTGTAATGAGTAGCTTAAAGGGGAACGGCACTATTTTTCGGAATTTTACCTATCATTCACAATCACTATGAAACACATGACGATGGATGACTTTTTTATTTTTTCTGCATTCTAAATATCAAATAAATGCGATCAAAAGTCTGCTTTTTACACTGCAAAAACTGAAATATAAGTAAAATTAAATATCTCAATTAAGGGTGATATTTGCTTATTTTCTGTCTGATAAGATAATTCTTTTCACTAAGCAGATTTTATGTTAGAGTGTTTTACTTGTTTTAAGGGTTTTGGTCCTAAATGATCTCAGTAAGATATTAGACTTAGACTTCCTTTTTATTGTCATTCAAATTTGAACTTTCAGCACAGATAAGAACGGAATTTTGTTACATAAGCTCATGGTAGTGCAGGATAAAAAAGCAATAAGGTGCATATATAAATAAATAAATATATATAAATAATATATATAACATACATATAAAATAAATAAATATATATAAATATATCTAAATAAATAAATAGATTACTGTACAGATAAATATATTGCACTTTTTCACATGCGTCCACGTTTATGGATGTATGTTATATTGTCTTTTTTATTCCAGCGAGTAAATCCATTTTGGGGGGAGTTGAGGGGATAATTGAATTATGATGCGTTCAAGAGTCTTACGGCCTGAGGGAAGAAGCTGTTACAGAACCTGGAGGTTCTGCTTCGGAGGCTGTGGAACCTCTTTCTAGAGTCCAGCAGTGAAAACAGTCCTTGGTGGGGGTGGGAGGAGTCTTTGCAGATTTTCTGAGCCCTGGTCAGGCAGCGGCTTTTTGCGATCTCTTGGATAGGAGGAAGAGGAGTCCTGATGATCTTTTCTGCCGTCCTCACCACTCTCTGGAGAGACTTCCAGTCTGAGGCATTGCAGGCTCCAGTCTAGACAGAAATGCTGTTGGTCAGTAGGCTCTCTATAGTGCCTCTGTAGAATGTGGTGAGAATGGGGGGAGGGAGCTGTGCTCTTTTCATCCCACGCAAAAAGTGCATGCGCTGCTGAGCTCTTTTTACAAGAGTTCCGGTGTGTAGGGACCAGGTTATATTGTCAGTTATCTGCACCCCCAGGAACTTGGTGCTGCTTACTATCTCCACCGCTTTTACAGCTTGTTGCTGAGATTTTATGACCTATATTGGGTAAACATCCATCCATCCATTTTCTACCACTTGTCCCGTTCGGGGTCGCGGGGGTTGCTGGAGCCTATCTCAGATGCACATGGGCGGAAGGCGGGGTACAACCTGGACAAGTCGCCACCTCATCGCAGGGCACTGCACGGTATAGTTCTGGTCAATTTTGACCCGCAATATCGCATTTAGTTCCCACTAAAACATTCACACGATGCACAATGAGATGCAAACATGGGATCACGTGCACATTCCTGCAACCCCCTGCCTGCAAAAAAATACATCGATCAGCATTTATTTCATATAATAACATAATTTCATATAGTTCTGGTCCGACTTATCGTGTAGATAAAAACTTCTCCCAAACAATGTTCCCTCTAATTTTCCATATGCATGAGCAAACTCCTTGAGGATTCAATGGAGTACATGTGAGCGACGTCAGATGTGCACACTGTGGCCACACCTGTCCCAAACCTGACTAAATAACAAGTTAAATGTTTTATTATTATAATCAAATGACAGCAGTAATTTCCATATTTTCTAATATAAGTGTTTTGGCCCACTTACAATGACAATAACAAAAAATACTGTTTTTCATGAGCTGTGTACTAGTATTGTACGTCTTGGAAATAATTTGTACCCCTTTCAGTTCCCACTGGGGCATTCGCGCGTTGCACAGTGGGATGTGGGCATGGGATCGTGTGTGCGTTCCTGTGGCTTTCTGTTTGTGGAAGAATATATTGATTAGTATGTATTTCATATAATAACATCATTTAATGATTCATATTTATAAATTAAGATTAAATTAAGAAAGAAGGCTTCGGTGAATGCACATATGAAACTGGTGGGGTTCGGTACCCCCAACAAGGTTAGGAACCACTGGTCTAAATAGAACTGTAGTTTTTTTTAAAGGTAATTATTTGCGGGTCAAAATTCACCACATGCTTGAAACTATTTTTGTCCAAATGTCCAAAACACACCCAGAAATGGTGCACAGGAAGGCGGGGAAGAAGAGGGGAAAAGGCGGGCAAAATGGTCAAAAGTCCTAATTTTGTCCAAAATACCTTCCAGTCCCACGAGTCCCGCCGCCGGCCACACAAGTCCTGGGATGCAAAAAAATGTCCAAAACGCACCCAGCAGAGTCCCACGGGAAGTGGGGGAGAAAATTGAGAAAAGTCGTCAAAAGTCCCCAAGAATGTTCAAAATACCTACCCAGGTTCGAGTCCCACAAGACCCATCGCCGGCCGCACAAGTCCAGGGATGCCCAAAATGTCCATAACACACCCAGCCGAGTCCCACGGGGAGGGGGGATAAAAGTTGGAAAAGTCGGCAAAAGTCCCAAAAATTTTCAAAATACCTACCCAGGTTCGAGTCCCACACGTAGTGCCACAAGTCTTAAGACTTTTGCCACTTTGTGATTTTTGAACATTTTACCGACTTTTCTCACTTTTCTCCCCGCCTTCCCGTGGGACTTTGCTGGGCGCGTTTTGGACATTTTGGGCATCCTGGCCCAAAATGTTAAGGCAAGGAAAAGTGGGCTTTTTTTCATACTCTGTGTGGCAAAAGGCAGGACTGAATAGCTCTCTGATTATTTCCCGGGAACAGGTGAGCGTCCTGAACACTAATCAGAGGCAGGTGACACTAATCAGCACCCATGACAACTAAGAAACACAACAAAAGGGTGCTGAAACAGAACTTAAACAAGTGAATCAAAACCTAAATAAACTATGATCCGGGCTACGTATCATAACACCGTCTTTTTCTATCTTTCATCTCTCACTTTCATGCCAGTTTGCATTCTGTCCCAGTGTTCAAAATAAAAGCTGTATTTGAACACAGGTAACTTACAATTAGCAACAAGATGAGGTGTGTAATTAAACGACTTGTCATTCATCTCAAATCTGATGCATAATTCAAACACATGAGAAAAGAATGAGCAGGCACTCCAAACAGCATCCTACACTGCAATTATGTGTGTGTGTGTGTGTGTGTGTGTGTGTGTGTGTGTGTGTGTGTGTGTGTGTGTTGTGCTTGTATTTCTACCCTTCTTGAGACATCAACAAGGAAAAGTACCTTCTATATGAGGAGGTGTGAACAAGTGAGGACATAAATCATGGTCCCAATACGGAAAACCATTGCATCTAATAGAGATTGTCTCATTTGCACCCCTGGTGGTGAAATCCATCAAAATTAGGGTGGTCCCAAAAAGGAGGGATTTTTCAAATTGACTGTGTGTCGGTTTTAAAAGGGCTGCCCCTCTGGTCAACATATGAAATAACATGTGTGTGTAAGAAATTGAAATGCAACCCCCTTTGGCCAAAACGTATTATAATACATAAATAAATATGTATACAGAGACATACTGTAATAACTTGAAGTAAATAATAAATATTAAAAAACAATTACAAACAAAAAATTCAAAAATAGATAAATGGACTAAAAGCAGTCTTTTTCTCACAACGTGTCGACTTCTTATAAAATTGGGAACAATTTCTCATATTCTTTCTGTTTCTGTAATATTGCAATATTTTCTGGTAAAATTATTACTTTTTTTATGTAAAATTATTACTTTTCAATGCAAAATGGTAACATTTGTCATAACATTCTGACTTTTATCACAATATTGCCAATTTTCTTTTTGTTCTTGTAAAATAGTGACATTTTTTGAGTACAATTCCGATCATTATTATAACATTGCCAACATTTTTAGGGTTTCTTATAAAATTGTGACTTTTGTCAAGTAAAATGACGACCCGTTTCACAAAATTGCCAAAATGTTAAGCTTTTCTTGTGAAATTGTGACGGTTGTTGGGTAAAATTCCAGCTTTTATCATAATATTGCACAAATGTTCAGTTTTCCTTGTAAAATTTTGACTCGCGTTGAGTAAAATTACAACTTTCAAGTTTTTCTTGTGAAATTGTGACCTTTTTCTTGTGAAATTCCAACTCATTTTTCACAACATGCTGTTTCATGTTTGTATAGTATGTATATATTATTAATGTTGTAAATACACATCTTTATATATCTAGAAAGGCTGGTCCTAAAGAGGTAGGCATTTTTCTTGGGTCTCAAGAAGGTAAGAAATACAAGAATGGGTGCGTGTGTGTGTGTGTGTGTGCTTGTATTTCCACTCTTCTTGAGACATCAACAAGGAAAAGTACCTTCCATATGAGGACCGGTGAACAATTTAGGACATAAATCAGGGTCCCAATACAGAAAACCATTGCATGTAATAGAGAATGTCTCATTTGCACCCCTGCTGGTGAAATCTATCAAAATTAGGGTGGTCCCAACAAAGGAGGGATTTTTCAAATTGACTGTGTGTCGGTTTTAAAAGGGCTGCCCCTCTGGTCAACATATGAAAAAACAAGTGTGTGTAAAAATTTGAAGTGCTCCCCATGTGGCCACTATATCTAATAACGAGTGTGTGTAAGAAATTTAAATGCGCCCCTTTAGCCAAAATTATTTTAAATAAATATGCATGAAGCAACATACTGTAATAACTTGAAGTCAATAATACATGTTAAAAAACAATTACAAACAAAAAATTCAAAAATAGATAAATTAACTAAAAGCAGTCTTTTTCTCACAACGTGTCGACTACTTATAAAATTGGGAACAATTTTTCATAATCTTTCTGTTTCTGTAATATTGCAATATTTTCTGGTAAAAGTATTACTTTTTTTATGTAAATTTTTTATTTTTTAATGCAAAATGGTGACATTTGTCATAACATTCTGACTTGTATCACAATATTGCCAATTTTTTTTTGTTCATGTAAAATAGTGACATTTTTTGAGTAAAATTACGATCATTATTATAACATTGCCAAAATGTTTAGGTTTTCTTATAAAATTGTGACTTTTGTCGAATAAAATGACGACGCGTGTCATAAAATTGCCAAAATGTTAAGCTTTTCTTGTAAAATTGCGACTGTTGTTGAGTAAAATTCCAGCTTTTATCATAATATCGCACACATGTTCAGTTTGCCTTGTAAAATTTCGACTTGCGTTGAGTAAAATTACGACTTTCATTATAATACTGCTAAAATTCTAAGTTTTTCTTGTGAAATTGTGACCTTTTTCTTGTGAAATTCCAACTCATTTTTCACAACATGCTGTTTCATATTTGCATAGTATGTATATATTATTAATGTTGTAAATACACATCTTTATATATCTAGAAAGGCTGGTCTTAAAGAGGTAGGCATTTTTCTTGGGTCTCAAGAAGGTAAGAAATACAAGAATGTGTGTGTGTGTGTGTGTGTGTGTGTGTGTGTGTGTGTGTGTGTGTGTGTGTGTGTGTGTGTGTGTGTGTGTGTGTGTGTGTGTGTGTGTGTGTATTTCCTCCCTTCTTGAGACATCAACAAGGAAAAGTACCTTCCATATGAGGACCTGTGAACAAGTTAGGACATAAATTATGGTCCCAATACAGAAAACCATTGTATCTAATAGAGAATGTCTCATTTGCACCCCTGGTGGTGAAATCTATCAAAATTAGGGTGGTCCCAACAAAGGAGGGATTTTTCAAATTGACTGTGTGTCGGTTTTAAAAGGGCTGCCCCTCTGGTCAACATATGAAATAACAAGTGTGTGTAAAAATTTGAAGTGCTCCCCATGTGGCCACTATATCTAATAACGAGTGTGTGTAAGAAATTTAAATGCGCACCTTTAGCCAAAATTATTTTAAATAAATATGTATAAAGCAACATACTGTAATAACTTGAAGTAAATAATACATGTTAAAAAACAATTACAAACAAAAAATTCAAAAAAAGATAAATTAACTAAAAGCAGTCTTTTTCTCACAACGTGTCGACTACTTATAAAATTGGGAACAATTTTTCATAATCTTTCTGTTTCTGTAATATTGCAATATTTTCTGGTAAAAGTATTACTTTTTTTATGTAAATTTTTTATTTTTTAATGCAAAATGGTGACATTTGTCATAACATTCTGACTTTTATCACAATATTGCCAATTTTTTTTTGTTCATGTAAAATAGTGACATTTTTTGAGTAAAATTACGATCATTATTATAACATTACCAAAATGTTTAGGTTTTCTTATAAAATTGTGACTTTTGTCGAATAAAATGACAACGCATGTCATAAAATTGCCAAAATGTTAAGCTTTTCTTGTAAAATTGCGACTGTTGTTGAGTAAAATTCCAGCTTTTATCATAACATTGCACAAATGTTCAGTTTTTCTTGTAAAATTTTGACTTGCGTTGAGTAAAATGACAACTTTTATTATAATACTGCCAAAATTCAAATTTTTTCTTGTGAAATTGTGACCTTTTTCTTGTGAAATTCCAACTCATTTTTCACAACATGCTGTTTCATGTTTGCATAGTATGTATATATTATTAATGTTGTAAATACACATCTTTATATATCTAGAAAGGCTGGTCCTAAAGAGGTAGGCATTTTTCTTGGGTCTCAAGGAGGTAAGAAATACAAGAATGTGTGTGTGTGTGAGTGTTTGTGTTTGTGTGTGTGTGTGTGTGTGTGTGTGTGTGTGTGTGTGTGTGTGTGTGTGTGTGTGCGTGTGTGTGTGTGTGTGCTTGTATTTCCACCCTTCTTGAGACATCAACAAGGAAAAGTACCTTCCATATGAGGAGGTGTGAACGAGTTAGGACATAAATCATGGTCCCAATACAGAAAACCATTGCATCTAATAGAGAATGTCTCATTTGCACCCCTGATGGTGAAATCTATCAACATTAGGGTGGTCCCAAAAAGGAGGGATTTTTCAAATGGACTGTGTGTCGGTTTTAAAAGTGCTCCCCCTCTGGTCAACATATGAAGTAAAAAGTGTGTAAAAATTTGAAGTGCTCCCCATGTGGCCAACATATCTAATAACAAGTGTGTGTAGGAAATGTAAATGCTCGCGTTTAGCCAAAATTATTTTAAATAAATATGTATAAAGCAACATACTGTAATAACTTGAAGTAAATAATACATGTTAAAAAACAATTACAAACAAAAAATTCAAAAATAGATAAATTAACTAAAAGCAGTCTTTTTCTCACGTGTCGACTACTTATAAAATTGGGAACAATTTTTCATAATCTTTATTTTTCTGTAATATTGCAATATTTTCTGGTAAAAGTATTACTTTTTTTAATGTACATTTTTTATTTTTTAATGCAAAATGGTGACAATTGTCATAACATTCTGACTTGTATCACAATATTGCCAATATGTTTTTGTTCATGTAAAATAGTGACATTTTTTGAGTAAAATTACGATCATTATTATAACATTGCCAAAATGTTTAGGTTTTCTTATAAAATTGTGACTTTTGTTGAATAAAATGACGACGCGTGTCATAAAATTGCCAAAATGTTAAGCTTTTCTTGTAAAATTGCGACTGTTGTTGAGTAAAAATCCAGCTTTTATCATAATATCGCACACATGTTCAGTTTTTCTTGTAAAATTTCGACTTGCGTTGAGTAAAATGACAACTTTTATTATAATACTGCCAAAATGCTATGTTTTTCTTGTGAAATTGTGACCTTTTTCTTGTGAAATTCCAACTCATTTTTCACAACAAGCTTTTTTATATTTGCATAGTATGCATATATTATTAATGTTGTAAATACAAATCTGTATATATCTAGAAAGGGTGGTCCTAAAGAGGTAGGCATTTAGCTCAGGTCTCAAGAAGGTAAGAAATACAAGAATGTGTGTGTGTGTGTTTGTGTGCATTCACCAACTTAATGGTCTAAATGTGTTCATCTGCAGCATTTTATCCTGGTTCACCTCACTCCGCCTCTGTCACGCAGAACACACACAAGCTCACAAATGCGGGAAGAGGAAGCGTCGAGGGACGTGAAGTGGACCGAGGAAATGATCTCACAGCACTCTTATGTTACTAGAGTAAGTCACATAAGACACATTTTGCCAACATCTCTTAAATGTGGATTGTGCCTTTTCAATTTTGCAAACTGCCTATTATACGGATTACCATATGCCAAAACAAACATCCATACATCCATTTTCTACCGCTTGTCCCTTTCGGGATCACGGGGTAGTGTAGTGAATCATTACATCGTGAACAAAAAAACAACAACACATATTTAAGTAGTAGTTGTGTACAAAGTGTAAGAAGGTTTTATAGGGGAGCAGCAAAAAATAACATTTATTTTGCTAGAGGCAAAAATGTATGTTTCATTTTGTTTGTTTTGTTGTTGTTTTTAGTTTATACGACTTGAGTGGACAACACAAAATAAGCCCAAGGAGGAGTTGAGTTGAGTTTGTGTTTATTTCCAACATGCATGCATACAACATGACACATCACACATGCATGCATACAACATGATGCATCACACATGCATGCATACAACATGACACATCACACATGCATGCATACAACATGATACATCACACATGCAAGCATACAACACGATAGATCACACATGCATGCATACAACATGATACATCACACATGCATGCATACAACATGATACATCACACATGCATGCATACAACATGACACATCACACATGCATGCATACAACATGATACATCACACATGCATGCATACAACATGATGCATCACACATGCATGCATACAACATGATACATCACACATGCATGCATACAACATGACACATCACACGTGCATGCATACAACATGATACATCACACATGCATGCATACAACATGACACATCACACATGCAAGCATACAACATGACACATCACACATGCATGCATACAACATGATACATCACACGTGCATGCATACAACATGATGCATCACACATGCATGCATACAACATGAAACATCACAAATGCATGCATACAACATATCACAGATGCATGCATACAACATGATACATCACACATGCATGCATACAACATGACACATCACACATGCAAGCATACAACATGATACATCACACATGCATGCATACAACATGATACATCACACGTGCATGCATACAACATGATGCATCACACATGCATGCATACAACATGACACATCACACATGCATGCATACAACATGACACATCACACGTGCATGCATACAACATGATACATCACACGTGCATGCAAACAACATGATGCATCACACATGCATGCATACAACATGATACATCACACATGCATGCATACAACATGATACATCACACATGCATGCATACAACATGACACATCACACGTGCATGCATACAACATGAAACATCACAAATGCATGCATACAACATATCACAGATGCATGCATACAACATGATACATCACACATGCATGCATACAACATGACACATCACACATGCAAGCATACAACATGATACATCACACATGCATGCATACAACATGATACATCACACGTGCATGCATACAACATGATGCATCACACATGCATACATACAACATGACACATCACACATGCATGCATACAACATGACACATCACACGTGCATGCATACAACATGATACATCACACGTGCATGCAAACAACATGATGCATCACACATGCATGCATACAACATGATACATCACACATGCATGCATACAACATGATACATCACACATGCATGCATACAACATGATGCATCACACATGCATGCATACAACATGATACATCACACATGCAAGCATACAACATGATACATCACATGTGCATGCATACAACATGATGCATCACACATGCATGCATACAACATGACACATCACACATGCATGCATACAACATGACACATCACACGTGCATGCATACAACATGATACATCACACGTGCATGCATACAACATGATGCATCACACATGCATGCATACAACATGATACATCACACATGCATGCATACAACATGACACATCACACGTGCATGCATACAACATGATACATTACACATGCATGCCTACAACATGATACATCACACATGCATGCATACAACATGATGCATCACACATACATTCATACAACATGGTACATCACACATGCATGCATACAACATGATACATCACACATGCATGCACACAACATGATACATCACACATGCATGCCTACAACATGATACATCACACATACATTCATACAACATGATACATCACACATGCATGCATACAACATGATACATCACACATGCATGCATACAACATGATACATCACACATGCATGCATACAACATGATACATCACACATGCATGCATACAACATGATACATCACACGTGCATGCATACAACATGATGCATCACACATGCATGCATGCATACAACATGACACATCACTTATGCATGCATACAACATGCTACATTACACATGCATGCCTACAACATGATACATCACACATGCATGCATACAACATGATACATCACACATGCATGCATACAACATGACACATCACACATGCATGCATACAACATGATACATCACACATGCATGCATACAACATTATACATCACACATGCATGCATACAACATGATGCATCACACATGCATGCATACAACATGATACATCACACATACATGCATACAACATGACACATCACACGTGCATGCATACAACATGATACATCACACATGCATGCATACAACATGATACATCACACATGCATGCATACAACATTATACATCACACATGCATGCATGCATACAACATGATAAATCACACATGCATGCATACAACCTTATACATCACACATGCATGCACACAACATGATACATCACACATGCATGCATACAACATGATACATCACACATGCATGCATACAACATGACACATCACACGTGCATGCATACAACATGAAACATCACACATGCATGCATACAACATATCACACATGCATGCATACAACATATCACAGATGCATGCATACAACATGATACATCACACATGCATGCATACAACATGATACATCACACATGCATGCATACAACATGATACATAACACATGCATGCATACAACATGATACATCACACATGCATGCATACAACATTATACATCACACATGCATGCATACAACATGATGCATCACACATGCATGCATACAACCTTATACATCACACATGCATGCACACAACATGATACATCACACATGCATGCATACAACATGATACATCACACATGCATGCATACAACATGACACATCACACATGCATGCATACAACATGACACATCACACGTGCATGCATACAACATGAAACATCACACATGCATGCATACAACATATCACACATGCATGTATACAATATATCACACATGTATGCATACAACATATCACAGATGCATGCATACAACATGATACATCACACATGCATGCATACAACATGATGCATCACACATGCATGCATACAACATGATACATCACACATGCATGCATACAACATGACACATCACACGTGCATGCATACAACATGATGCATCACACATGCATGCATACAACATGATACATCACACATGCATGCATACAACATGATACATCACACGTGCATGCATACAACATGATGCATCACACATGCATGCATACAACATGACACATCACACATGCATGCATACAACATGACACATCACACGTGCATGCATACAACATGATACATCACACGTGCATGCATACAACATGATGCATCACACATGCATGCATACAACATGATGCATCACACATGCATGCATACAACATGATACATCACACATGCATGCATACAACATGATACATCACACATGCATGCATACAACATGATACATCACACATGCATGCATACAACATGATACATCACAATTTCCAGTTTCTCTATTCAACATGTTCGAAAAGGAGTAGGAAGAAGCAGAGCTTATTTAATCCTACCCCCTTTTCCTTTACATAGAAGTTGCTAAAACTGTATTTATTTATTCACAATGTACTCCATAAGTAATAACAATTAAAATAAATAAATAATAATTGGTGATGTAAGTTATATTTCATACGGTGGTGAGATGAGTAAGATTATCTAGAAAATGAATGGATGGATGAAATAAATTCATGGTTATTCTTCTTTGTACTTTGTAAACACTTTAAGTTTGAATAGTTTCTTGAAGTGGATCATATTAGTACATTGTTTGATTGCTTTGCTTAATCCATTCCATCATTTAATTCCACATACTGATATACTGAAGGTCTTAAGTGTTGTACAAATGTTTTAAATTACATTTTTCTCTAAGATTATATTTCTCCAGGTGTTTTCTAAGGCTTCTTTAGCCAAATTTTGAAAGTCCAAATTGGTACAGCATACATCATTGTATATTTAAAAAGCTTGTTAGGGGGATTTCATTAGATGTTGACTTAGCTACACCTTGTGGGCATTTTTAGTAACTACTCTTAAATTACCCTGCACACACAAAAAAATGTACTTATATAATTGCATATTTCAATTTGATTTGCCACCATGGTGTTTCCATTTATGGTTGAAGTAAAATGTCATAGTGGTTCGTGAATTGCCACGCAATGTACTTTTACAATTACAGTACTGAAGGTTTCCAGACACCTTTAAATGTTTCAGTCTTTGTTTCATTGCAGCCATTTGCTAAAATTTAAAAAAAAGTTCATTTTATTTTGCTCATTAATGTACACTCAACACCCCATCTTGACAGAGGAAACAGAAATGTAGAATATTTTGCAAATGTATTAAAAAAAAAAAAAAAATCACATGTACATAAGTATTCAGACCCTTTGCTCAATATTTTGTTGATGCACCTTTGGCATTAATTACAGCCTCAAGTCTTTCCAGCACCTTTCAAGCTCCATCAGTTTGGATGTTAAATGTCAATTTTCATCCAGGATGTCTGTGTATATCTCTGTATTTTTATATTTTTGTACTTATTTACTCATATGTATATTCTATTTTAATCTCATTTGTATTATCGCTTATATTTACTTTTAGTTTCTTTAACAAGTTTTGTTTGTATTCACTGCTGTTTAGCAGTGAATGGGGTGCTGGCATTGCAGCAGTCCCATAATAAACTGTGAAGTATGAGCAATAACAATGGCTGCTTGTATTGCAGCATGCCCATAATAACGGTTTCTTTATATAAATGGTCAATTAAAAAAAGTAAGGGACAATACAAATAGATAGTAATAATTAATAATAATATAAATTATATATATAAATTATATATATATATATATATATATATATATATATATATATATATATATATAATTATATATATATGACAAAAGTCACTATATAAATATATAAATGTGTATGTATATATATATATATATATATATATATATATATATATATATATATATATATATATATATATATATATATATATATATATATATATATATAATTATAAATATATGACAAATATATATATATATATATATATATATATATATATATGTCTTAATAAGGTTATCCAAAAAATAGTGCTCGATACCGTAGTAGAGCGCAATATATGTATGTGTGGGGAAAAAAATCACAAGACTATTTCATCTCTACAGGCCTGTTTCATGAGGGGGGTACCCTCAATCGTCAGGAGATTTTAATGGGAGCATTCGCATACCATGGTTTATATAGGGCACAGAGTGGGTGGGTACAGGCTGGCCTAGGGGCGTGGTGATTGGTTCATGTGTTACCTAGGAGGTGTTTCCGTCTATGGCGGCATGTTGTTACAATTTCGCTGCGCTTGTTGAGGGATGACAGGTCTGGACGGTAGATAATAAACAGTTTCTCTTTCAAGCATAGGTTGCATCTTTTATTACCACTATTGTAAGGTGTGCTGGATGCGAGAATTTGCCATGTTATTGAATATTCAACATTATTGTCTTTGAGGTCCCAAATGTGTTTGCTGAGTTCTGTGGTATTTCGCAGGTTTTTGTTCCTGAAAGGCTTCTTTCAGGAACAGTTCTGTCCCTGTTCTGTTCTGTGGTATTTCGCAGGTTTTTGTTCCTGAAAGGCTTCTTTCAGGAACAAAAACCTGCGAAATAAACAGAACTCAGCAAACACATTTGGGACCTCAAAGACAATAATGTTGAATATTCAATAACATGGCAAATTCTCGCATCCAGCACACCTTACAATAGTGGTAATAAAAGATGCAACCTATGCTTGAAAGAGAAACTGTTTATTATCTACCGTCCAGACCTGTCATTCCTCAACAAGCGCAGCGAAATTGTAACAACATGCCGCCATAGACGGAAACACCTCCTAGGTAACACATGAACCAATCACCACGCCCCTAGGCCAGCCTGTACCCACCCACTCTGTGCCCTATATAAACCATGGTATGCGAATGCTCCCATTAAAATCTCCTGACGATTGAGGGTACCCCCCCTCATGAAACAGGCCTGTAGAGATGAAATAGTCTTGTGATTTTTTTCGCCACACATACATATATATATATATATATATATATATATATATATATATATATATATATATATATATATATATATATATATATATATATATATATACAATGTGCTGATTTAAAATAATTTAAATTCCCCCAATAAAGATAATAATTTGAGGGCTTTTCTACTTTTTACCATCTTCCAATATGTTTTTAATAAGTTTGTGTATGGAATATATAGCTTGCAAAATAATACAATTGATAATAATTTGTATGTTGTATTTAATAAATGTGCCAAATTATATATATATAATGTACAGTATCACATTCCAATAAAAAAAAAAAGATTGACATCTTCTGTGGCTTTACATACAGGACACAGTTGTCATACATAATGTTATTTTGGGGGGTTTAAAAAAATCATTAGGGTATTTTCCATTATTAATTTTAAATAGTATCTATTTAACTTTAGGAAGAATTGGATATGTAATATATATTGTCCTTATTTTTTGTAAACTCTTTTAGGATGTATTGCCCATGAATTCCTTCCATCCATTGTCTACTGCTTGTCCCTATTGGGGTTGCAGGAGGTCGCTGGAGCCTATCTCAGCTGCATGAATTGTGCCTGGGAAAAAAAACATTTTACTACACTATATATATACAGTATACATATATATATATATATATATATATATATATATATATATATATATATATATATATATATATATATATATATATATATATATATATATCTCCATCCATCCTTCCATTTTCTATCGCTTGTCCCGTTCGGGGTTCCGGGGGTGTGTGCTGGAGCCTAAGATATATATATATATATATATATATATATATATATATATATATATATATATATATATATATATATATATATATATATATTTATATATATATATACTATTTGTTAGAACATTTATCATACCAAAAATTAACATATTTAATATTGCTTTGGCTATCTCCTGTAACTGACTTATTGTACAACAACATGGAAACTTTTAACATAATTGTATCTGTGTTGGCCCTGCGATGAGGTGGCGACTTGTCCAGGGTGTACCCCGCCTTCCGCCCGATTGTAGCTGAGATAGGCTCCAGCGCCCCCCGCGATCCCAAAAGGGAATAAGCGGTAGAAAATGGATGGATGGATGGATGGATGTTCATCCATCCACCCATTTTCTACAGCTTGTCCCTTTTGGGGTCGCGGGGGGGTTGCTGGAGCCTATCTCAGCTACATACGTTACCAAAATGCAGTTAACTGACAGTGTTGAGGGGTCTGCGACCGACTTTCTAGCTCAGCGTCCTATCATGTGCACTTTTACTTTATAAAACCGAATATGAATCCCATATAAATTACCCTAACCCAATCACATTGATATATGTTCAGTTGTGTGGCTTTCCATCAAAATTGTAACATTGTGTGGCGAGTGCACGTAACGTGTTCAAACCACTGATCTACTGTCAAGTGGTTATTGCAACAGAATTGGAACGCGACCTTAAGTCGTGCGTCTGATACGTCATTCCCCAAACAGGAAGTGGACACACCGGGCAGCTAAGCTAACTACACTACAGGTTGGTATTGTTTTGTTTTTCGACTTTATATATTTTTCTACTTGTGTTTCGTAACTTGTAATCGTATTTAAAACATTATTAATCGTGTTATATGCGTACGTTTGTTTAGTTAGTAACGCGACTCTGAAGTTGAGCGAGCAACTAAGCTAACATAAGTTGTATTTCATCGTGCGTTCCAGGATCGGATTCAGACTTTTACCCGGTTTTTCCTGATGTCCTTTTGGCCCCGCTGACCGGAGGTTCACCGTGGCCACTTGTTATGGAGGAGCGAAAGCTAAAGAGGAAGAGCCCCAGGACCCCCGCAGCCGCTGCGACGGCGACATCTCCGACACCAACGAACGAGTCTGGCCGGAAAAACAGCGCTTCCGCCGGGGCGAAACATGGCGGCTACGGCCACGGCGCTGGGCCTCGTTCCAACCAGAGGAGCAAAAACAGAAGGTAGATGAAGCCATGATAACCACTTCAACGTTTGTTTGGGACTTATTTTAAGCGTTCCTTTTACAGGGTAGTTCGAGACAAATCAAAGCATCAGCCGGGTCAGAGTGTCCGCCCCAGCTCGACTCAGAACCAGGCAGCACCCACCATCCAGCACTCCTTCCTGACTGATGTCTCTGACGTGCAGGAGATGGAGAATGGACTCCTCAGCCTCCTTAATGACTTCCACTCAGGGAAACTCCAAGCTTTTGGTAGGTTTGGCTTTTTAACATAATTCGCCCCCCCATCCCAATATGGACAAGCTGTAGAAAATGGATGGATGGATGGAAATGGTAACTGCACTTTTTTCGTTGATTGATTGATTGCAACTTTTATTAGTAGATTGCACAGTACAGTACATATTCCGTACAATTGACCACTAAATGGTAACACCCGAATACGTTTTTCAACTTGTTTAAGTCATGATCCACGTTAATCAATTCATGGTACAAATATATAGTATCAGCATAATACAGTCATCCCACAAGTTAATCATCTGAGTACCGTATTTTTCGGATTATAAATCGCTCCGGAGTATAAATCGCACCGGCCGAAAATGCATAATAAAGAAGGAAAAAAACATTAATAAGTCGCACTAGAGTATAAGGCGCATTTTTCTTGGGGAAATGTATTTGATAAAACGCAAAACCAAGAATAGACATTTGAAAGGCAATTTAAAATAAATAAAGAATAGTGAACAACAGGCTGAATAAGTGTACGTTATATGAGGCATAAATACCGTATTTTCCGCACTATAAGCCGCCCCGGGTTATTAGCCGCACCTTCAATGAATGGCATATTTCAAAACTTTGTCCACCTATAAGCCGCCCCGGACTATAAGCCGCGCCTACGCTGCGCTAAAGGGAATGTCAAAAAAACAGTCAGATAGGTCAGTCAAACTTTAATAATATATTAAAAACCAGCGTTCTAACAACTCTGTCCCAAAATGTACGCAAATGTGCAATCACAAACATAGTAAAATTAAAAATAGTGCAGAGCAATAGCAACATAATGTTGCTCGAACGTTAATGTCACAACACACAAAATAAACATAGCGCTCACCTTCTGAAGTTATTCTTCATTCGTAAATCCTTCGAATTCTTCGTCTTCGGTGTCCGAATTGAAAAGTTGGGCAAATGTGGGATCCAAAATGGCCGGTTCCGTCTCGTCGAAGTCATCGGAGTCAGTGTCACTGTTGTCCAGCAGTTGCTGTGAAATAGTGGTCCGTGTGCGGATGGAGCGATTGCGTCTTTTCATGAACCGGAAACACCAAGAAGCACCACCTTTAAAATCATCCAGGTGAAGTCCGCTTGCTAGCGTTGTTGCCTTCATTCGAATAGTGATGGTGCTGACACTTCTGCTTGCTGCTCTCTGCTCAACAACCCACTGTTTGAGTTTGTCCTCCAACAGTAGCCATCTTGCTTTGTTCCCTCGGAAACTCTGTTTTGTCTTCTTTACCTGGCGCAGTTCATCTTCTTGCTTCCTCCACCTACGCACCATTGATTCATTTATGTTCAATTCTCTTGCTGCTGCTCTATTTCCGTGTTCTTCTGCGTGGCTTATTGCCTTAAGTTTAAATTCTGCGTTATACGCGTGTCGCTTAGTAGGAGCCATTTTGTGGTCTTTACAGATGTAAACACACAAAGGAAATGAAACGAAAATCTGCGCGCTTCTTCTTCTTCCGGGGGCGGGTGGTTGCTTACAGTAGAAGAAGAAGCGCTTCCTGTTCTATGGGGGCGGGTGCTTACCTTGGCGGTTGCTTGCGTAGAAGAAGAAGCGCTTCCTGTTCTACCGGGAAAAAAGATGGCGGCTGTTTACCGTAGTTTGCGAGATCGAAACTTTATGAAAATGAATCTTAATATTTATCCATATATAAAGCGCACCGGGTTAAAAGCCGCACTGTCAGCTTTTGAGTAAATTTGTGGTTTTTAGGTGCGGCTAATGGTGCGGAAAATACGGTAACCAACTGAGAATGTGCCTGGTATGTTAACGTAACATATTATGGTAAGAGTCAGTCAAATAACTATAACATATAGAACATGCTATACGTTTACCAAACAATTTGTCACTCCTAATCACTAGGTGGCGCAGTGGAAGAGTGGCCGTGCGCGACCCGAGGGTCCCTGGTTCAATCCCCACCTAGTACCAACCTCGTCATGTCCGTTGTGTCCTGAGCAAGACACTTCACCCTTGCTCCTGATGGGTGCTGGTTAGCGCCTTGCATGGCAGCTCCCTCCATCAGTGTGTGAATGTGTGTGTGAATGGGTAAATGTGGAAGTAGTGTCAAAGCGCTTTGAGTACCTTGAAGGTAGAAAAGCGCTATACAAGTACAACCCATTTATCATTTATTTAGATCCCATGAAATCTTCTTCCTCGGTGTCGCTTCTAAACAACTAGTTTTCTTCATTTCAGTAAGAGTAGCCTCGGCTTTTCACCAGTTCCTTACAAGTTTCTCGCTTACTCCAAACTTTCTTTCTGCTGCTCGATTGCCGTTTTCTGCTGCATATTTCACTACTTCCAGCTTGTAACCTGCAGTACCGTATTTTCCGCACTATAAGGCGCACCGGATTATTAGCCGCACCTTCTATGAATTACATATTTCATAATTTTGTCCACCAATAAGCCGCCCCGGACTATAAGCCGCGCCTACGCTGCGCTAAAGTGAATGTCAAAAAAACGCTGCGCTAAAGTGAATGTCAAAAAAACAGTCAGATAGTTCAGTCAAACTTTAATAATATATTGAAAACCAGCGTTCTAACAACTCTGTCCCAAAATGTACGCAAATGTGCAATCACAAACATAGTAAAATTCAAAATGGTGTAGAGCAATAAATAGCAACATAATGTTGCTCGAACGTTAATGTCACAACACACAAAATAAACATAGCGCTCACCTTCTGAAGTTATTCTTCATTCGTAAATCCTTCGAATTCTTCGTCTTCGGTGTCCGAATTGAAAAGTTGCGCAAGCGTGGGATCCAAAAATGGCCGGCTCCGCCTCGTCGAAGTCATCGGATTCAGTGTCGCTGTTGTTGTGCAGCAGTTCTGTGAATCCTGCCTTCCGGAAAGCTCGGACCACAGTTGTGACCGAAACTATCTGCCCAGGCATTTACGATCCACTGGCAGATGTTGGCGTATGTCGACCGGCGCTATCTGCCCGTCTTAGTGAAGGTGTGTTCGCCTTCGGAGCTGTGTGAAAAAAGCCACCCGGCCTCTTCGCGTAAACTTCCCTTAACCACTCGCTCATCTTTTCTTCATCCATCCATCCCTTCGAGTTAGCTTTTATGATGACGCCGGCTGGAAAGGTCTCTTTTGGCAAGGTCTTCCTTTTGAATATCACCATGGGTGGAAGTTAGCATGGCAAGCTAGAACCACAGTGAAGGATGACTTCTCATTCCCTGTGGTGCGAATATTCACCGTACGTGCTCCCGTTCCACAGTGCGGTTCAGTTGCTGTGAAATACGGTAGTAATCCGTGTGCGGATGGAGAGATTGCGTCTTTTTATGAACCGGATCCTTGTCGCGTAGTAGGAGCCATTTTGTGGTCTTTACAGATGTAAACAGGAAATGAAACGTACGGTGATATCCGCGCGTTTTTTCTTCTTCTTCCGGGGGCGGGTGAAGCGCTTCCTGTTCTATGGGGGCGGGTGCTTTCCTTGGCGGTTGCTTGCGTAGAAGAAGAAGCGCTTCCTGTTCTACCGGGAAAAAAGATGGCGGCTGTTTACCGAAGTTGCGAGACCGAAACTTTATGAAAATGAATCGTAATAAAGCGCACCGGGTTATAAGGCGCACTGTCAGCTTTTGAGAAAAATTGTGGTTTTTAGGTGCGCCTTATAGTGCGGAAAATACGGTATATGATTTCCTTTTCGGTGCCTTTTTTGTTCAGCCCTTCTCAGTTTTCATAAGTTACCGCCAATGTTGAAATTATCCATTTTCATAGGTACGGAAGTAGTAGCAGGTAGCATCTTTTTTTTCACAATGCGCTTCTGCCATGACCCGCCCCCGCCAAGTTTTTATTGGTTGACGTGTGTGTGTGTGTGTGTGTGTGTGTGTGACGATTGCTGATATACGCCTAGTCTCTTACGTGAATGAAATAAATAATATTATTTGATATTTTACGGTGATGTGTTAATAATTTCACACACAAATCGCTCCAGAGTATAAATCGCACCCCTGGCCAAACTATGAAAAAAACTGTGATTTATAATCCGAAAAATACGGTATATACATGACATTATTTACAATCCGGGGGGTGGGATGTGGACGGGGTTGGGGGGGTAGGTTAGGTTGGGTTTCTATCAGCATATTTCAGTCATCAACAATTTTATCATCTGAGAAATAGACATTGTAACAGTGTATGTCTCATTTGGTAGGATATGTACTGCGAGCGGTGAACATAGTGAGCTACGAAAGCATAAGAACAAGTATATACATTTGATTATTTACAATCCGGGGATGTGGTGGGGGAGGGGGTTAGGCTAGGGTTGTAGCTGCCTGTAGGTGTTCTTTTAGTGCGGTTTTTCATTCTGCCTCTAAATTACTATAAAAATGCATCCAAAAACCACCAACAATGCCTAATTTACGCTAGGTCAACCTGTATAATAGCCAAACTGTAGCAACATTGTTATTGTAAGAGCAAACATTGAGAATCTGTTTATTTAGTGTACTAACACATCGCCTTGCGTTTCGCTTCTGCATCAGCACCTGAATCGCTTTTGAGTTTGTAATGCACAACACAATGCGATAGGACACCAATCTTTCTGACTGAAAAACATGAACAATCACATTAAGTACCGGTAATCTTTAAAGTCCACATTTCATGTTTTGTTTGTACACAGCTAGCGCGACAACGTGTGAACTGTAGTTGTCATGATCAATGTTATAGTGACTTAATTGGTGCTGGCCAGGAACAGTTCAATCAATCAATCAATCAATCAATGTTTATTTATATAGCCCTAAATCACAAGTGTCTCAAAGGGCTGCACAAGCCACAACGACATCCTCGGTACAAAGCCCACATAAGGGCAAGGAAAAACTCACCCCAGTGGGACGTCGATGTGAATGACTATGAGAAACCTTGGAGAGGACCGCATATGTGGGTAACCCCCCCCCCTCTAGGGGAGACCGAAAGCAATGGATGTCGAGTGGGTCTGACATAATATTGTGAGAGTCCAGTCCATAGTGGATCCAACATAATAGTAAGAGTCCAGTCCATAGTGGGGCCAGCAGGACACCATCCCGAGCGGAGACGGGTCAGCAGCGCAGAGATGTTCCCAGCCGATGCACAGGCGAGCGGTCCACCCCGGGTCCCAACTCTGGTCAGCCAGCACTTCATCCATGGCCACGGGACCTGTGCCCCCCCCCCCTCCACAAGGAATAGGGGAGCAGAGGAGAAAAGAAAAGAAACGGCAGATCAACTGGTCTAACAGGGGGGCTATTTAAAGGCTAGAGTATACAAATGAGTTTTAAGATGGGACTTAAATGCTTCTACTGAGGTAGCATCTCTAATTGTTACCGGGAGGGCATTCCATAGTACTGGAGCCCGAATAGAAAACGCTCTATAGCCCGCAGACTTTTTTTGGGCCCTGGGAATCACTAATAAGCCGGAGTTCTTTGAACGCAAATTTCTTGCCAGGACATATGGTACAATGCAATCGACAAGATAGGACGGAGCTAGACCGTGTAGTATTTTATACGTAAGTAGTAAAACCTTAAAGTCACATCTTAAGTGCACAGGAAGCCAGTGCAGGTGAGCCAGTATAGGCGTAATATGATCAAACTTTCTTGTTCTTGTCAAAAGTCTAGCAGCCGCATTTTGTACCAATTGTAGTCTTTTAATGCTAGACATAGGGAGACCCGAAAATAATACGTTACAGTAATCGAGACGAGACGTAACGAACGCATGAATAATGATCTCAGCGTCGCTAGTGGATAAAATAGAACGAATTTTAGCGATATTACGGAGATGAAAGAAGGCCGTTTTAGTAACACTCTTAATGTGTGATTCAAACGAGAGAGTTGGGTGGAAGATAATACCCAGATTCTTTACTGATTCGCCTTGTGTAATTGTTTGGTTGTCAAATGTTAAGGTGGTATTATTAAATAAATGTCGGTGTTTAGCAGGACCGATAATCAGCATTTCCGTTTTCTTGGCGTTGAGTTGCAAGAAGTTAGCGGACATCCAGTTGATTTTGAGTAGGTGGACAAAGGTTTCTACCCCTGCGCGGTTTGTTACCGCAAACAGTTCGTCTTTCGTTGTGTGCTCTTCTCCAGAACACCGGTCTTGACTATCTCAGCTTCCATCTGCACCCAACGTTTCACCCTCTCTTTGTGCCTGCTCAGCTTCTATAATCAGTAGTTCATCCTCCGCATATTCAGCTTCAAAAAGATAAGGTTGTGAATTCTAACTTGTCCAATAATGTCATCTTTGTCGTCCATTATGACGTTTGCCATGATTAAAACACACAGACGTTTGTTGCCGGTAGTAGGAAGTGCGTTGCTATGGGCACTGAAATAAATGCACCCAGAAAATAAGTTCCGGTAATGCCAAAAGATGACCAAAAATACAGTAAATATTAGAGGTATGAATTCTTGGGCACCTTACGATTTGATTACGATTCAGGAGCTACGGTTTGATTAAAAATCGATTATTGATGCGTTTTAACTCTATGTATATTCATGCTGTTTTACATTTATTTTTGTTTCATTAAATAAGAATTCATCCCTTGCAACGGTTACAAATAGTGCATTTGTAATAACTAACAGTTGAATTCATTTCCATTGCATTGATTAAATTAATGGAAATGTATGCAAAACTAGAACATACAGTAAGTGCCCTAAAATAAAGGAACTGGTCGGATCTCTCTGGGAGGTGGCTCGCTGCGTTCAGACAAATTTTAGAACTGTCTGCACTACCTTATTTACAGTGAATAAATAATAAATTATTGACATTTACTCAGCGATTACTACTACGTTCTATGTATACTTACAGAGTGTATATACAATGCTGATAGAGGGTTTATATCTATATGGGACTCCCATTAGCCACGCCTTGCAAGCGTTTTTTAAAAAATCTTTAGAATGCTAAAAGAAAAGAAAAGACGTGTGTTCTTGTCTCTCATAATGATTGTGAATAATTGGTAAAATTCCCCCCTAAAAAGTGCAGTTCCCCTTTAAAATTTTGCTTTCACCCTGTCTGTCCCAGGTAACGAGTGCTCTATTGGGCAGATGGAGCACGTGCGAGAGATGCAGGAGAAGCTCGCCCGCTTGCACTTTGACCTGTATGGTGAGGCAGATGAGATGCCAGAAGACCAGAGGAAAACAGCCCGAGACACCAATATGGACAAGTTGCTTCTGAATGTAAGTACTTAAATGTTTGCCAGTTAAATAGTACTACTCATCTTATTTGCACACACTTGCAAAACTTAGTTTTTGTGTATAGACAGGTGAAACTGAACTCATCTTTTTAAAGCTTATCAACAACAGAACATGAAGTTATTTACTTCCGAGTGGTTGTTCCATTTCGTGCGGCTGTCTTATACCATGCATAGGCAATTTAGAAAAAACATTCAGTGTACACCGCCTTCCGCCCGATTGTAGCTGAGATAGGCTCCAGCGGCCCCCGCGACCCCGAAGGGAATAAGCGGTAGAAAATGGATGGATGGATGGATTCACGTTTCCTGGGTTTCATGTAAGTGTGTGCTAATTTTCAAGATAACGTAAACGTCATTGTACGTCTAATATATATATCTATATTGATCAACCAAGGCGTTATAACACCCAACTAAGTCAGCTGTGGTAAGTGCATATGAAGTCTGTTAAGAAACCAGTCGTGTATAAACATAAACAACTCCAAAATCACATGTACATAAGTATTGGGCAAGACAAGGCAAGGCAACTGTATTTATATAGCACTTTTACAACAATTTTTAAATTGGACCAAAGTGCTTTGCAGGTTAAAAAGCATAGAGCAAAAAACAAAACAAAGAACATACACAATGCATAAGCTAAACAAGATAGTGCAAAAGAAATATGGTGAAAGGGTTCGGATAAAAAGTAAAATTGCAAGATAAAAATAAAATAATAAAAGTGCAACAAATTGAAAAAAAAATGAAGGGGGAGGGTGGGGTAACTAGAAATGTTGGCATAGTGGGCGGGCTCAGCTCAAATTTTGCGATTTCCGACTCTTTGCTCAATACTTTGTTGATGCACCTTTGGCAACAATAACAGCCTCAGGTTCATCAACATTTCTCTTTTTTCTGCCAAGATCAGGCATGTGATTTTTCCGTCTAAAGTCGGAATTCCGTCTTTTTTAATCTCGGGGGGAAAAAAATAATTATCTCCCGTTTTTCCGTTTTTTTTTCTGACCCTAAATCAAGATTCGAGACGTAGTTTATATTACGCCGTAGTTGATTGGTCGATATGTTCCTTGTGACCAATCAGGACATCTGTTATGAATGATGACGTTAATAACGTCATCATTCATAATGGTTATTACCGCCATTTTCCATATGTAAACGATGTCGGTTCTCGAGAGAAAGGACGCTTAACGAGTAAAATAAATTGATAAACATGTCAAAAATAAGTTTCGATGGGACTGGATGGAAAGGGAAATCACTGATACTGTTGGGAAGAAGGAAGTTACGACTTTGTTCGGTGATTTTATTCGGAAAATTGATCGTCCCGGAAAGGTTTTGTGCACGTGGTGTCATGATAATATTGACTATGGATCACGAGGTTTCAAGGCTTTGGAAGTACATGCGAAACGCCAAAAACATATGAAACAACTTGAAGCAAGGTATGTTCTATTAATTATGTTTTCATGTCTTTAAACACTAAAATATTTTCTTCAAATGGTGCTGTCTTTGTTAATTTTAGCAAATTGGTGGAAAACCTGGACCTGGCTGGGGGCCTTCGTCCCCCAGACCCCCGGAAATTTTTTCAGTCTTTTTCATTGTGGTCAAATCACATGCCTGCAAGATGAGGTGCTGAGTGTACATAAATGAGAATTAAAATGAACTTTTTTTTTTATTTTAGCAAATGGCTGCAACGAAACAGAGTGAAAAACTTAAAGTGGTCTGAATACTCTGCGTACCCACCGTATATACCGTATTTTCCGCACTATAAGGCGCACCGGATTATAAGGCACACCTTCAATGAATGGCCTATTTTAAAACTGTTCATATATAAGGCGCACCGCATTATAAGGCGCATAGAATAGACGCTACAGTAGAGGCTGGGGTTACATTATGCATCCCGTAGTTGCGAGACCTGTTGTGGCCATACTTGCCAACCTTGAGACCTCCGATTTCGGGAGGTGGGGGGTGGGTGGTGGGGGGTGGGGCGGGGGGCGTGGTTGTGGGCGTGGTTAAGATATATATATATATATATATATATATATATATATATATATATATATATATATATATATATATATATATATATATAAGAAATACTTGACTTTCAGTGAATTCTAGCTATATATATTTATTTTATTATATATATATATATACATATGTATATACATATAAATAAATAAAAGAAATACTTGAATTTCAGTGATCATTTATTTACACATATACACACACATAACACTCATCTACTCATTGTTGAGTTAAGGGTTGAATTGTCCATCCTGGTTCTATTCTCTGTCACTATTTCAGAACACACACATTACCGGTATACAAATATACATTTTAAAATCAATAAGAAAACGGGAGCTCTAATTTGGGAGTCTGAATTAGGATCAGAAGTTCCTATATAAACATTGCGCACTCACGTCGCCTTTTTGTATTGATTACTGCAGCTGTGCACTGGATTCATTCACAAATACAAACTACAACTCACAAACACTTTAGATTTAGGCTCAACCATCAGAATGTGTACTTAAACTTATAAAGATCACATGGATATTATTCAGTGAGTTGATTCACCAAAACTAACCTGTTATACAGGAGGAAAAAGCACACAGGACGTTTCAATTGTTCACAGACTGGTCGCGCTCATCAGAATGACAAGACACTTCCGGTCTGCAGGTGATAGCATTCAATTGGGAAGAAACACCCTACTGCCCCCTACTGACCAATGTGAATACTGATAAATGTGTAATGACAGCTCCAAAAATTAATTCAAACAATAAAATAAATAAATCAACACAAAAATGTGACACATTATGGGTGGGTCACATATGCATGTACAGTAGATGGCAGTATTGTCCTGTTTAAAAGTGTCACAACATTGCTCTTTACGGCAGACGAACTGCTTTACGGTAGACGAAAACTTGACTGCTGTTGTTGTGTGTTGTTACCGCGCTGGGAGGACGTTAATGAAACTGCCTAACAATAAACCCACATAAGAAACCAAGAACTCGCCCTCGATCATTAGCTGTTTATATTGTGAGAAAGCGGACGTGTGAACAGGCTGTCAACACGTCACTCAGGTCCGCATGGAGCTGGAGGGGGCGTGGCCTCCAGCTCCGCCTGATTTTCGGGAGATTTTCGGGAGAAAATTTGTCCCGGGAGGTTTTCGGGAGAGGCGCTGAATTTCGGGAGTCTCCCGGAAAATCCGGGAGGGTTGGCAAGTATGGTTGTGGCTCAATATTGGTCCATATATAAGACACACCGGATTATAAGGCGCACTGTCAGCTTTTGAGAAAATTGGAGGTTTTCAGGTGCGCCTTATAGTGCGGAAAATACGGTACTATATAGTCAGTCATGCACACTAAAGTCATGCTATTACAGTCTTCTCTCTGGAAAACAAACTCCAGCTTCAAAATGATGACTAGTCAGTGTTCAGTGTGTGGTTTTAATTCAATATACAGTATTTTTCTTTTATACATCGATACATTACCATAGCATTAGATTGCCCCCAGTCCGTCACAGGTTTGACAGCTGCAAGAAAACGAGGTTTCATGCTTAAAGTTATTTTTCTTTATTTTCAGCTGGAGGAGCTCAGTTCATCCATGTATCCTTTTTTTTTTTTTTTTGCACCTACATGATCTCATCTGAGATATAATTGCATTTGTCGAGTTAAAAGAAAAGATGTGTTGTTGTTTTTTACTTAAATTCGCTTTCCCAGCCAGAAACTGAATTTGACAGACAGCCAGGAGACGCCGAAGACTGCCACCGTGTGACTGCCTCTCCGCCGTCGCTGCTCCTTGCCGGCCAGCAGGCCAATGGAAATTCCAATGCACATAACACGGATGATACCAATCTTATCTTACTAAACATCTGGATGCAAGTAGTTTAGGGAACTAATCTTTACCATCATCTCTGATCAACGGCATCACGTCTTGTAGAGGAAGCTCTAAGCAACCAAAGTGATTAGAATTACTCCACAACAGATGCAAAGCACTCTGTTGCACTTTATAGTGTTTGTCGTTCCGACTTCTAGGCCAATCAGTGTGTAACTTAACCCATTTGTCAACGTGCTTTTTAACCGTGCACCCGCCAAAAAAAAAAAGAGATGTGAGTTACCACTTTTCAGCATGAATGTATGAGCGTCATGTCCACAAAACATGCATTTAGTTCCTGGTTGACCTCACAACCATGCCTTGATTTCCCACGTGGTCATTTTAGCTGCATTGTTTTGAACTAAATCCGTTTTTGCACTTTGGGCTGCAATGATTGTCAGTCTCAGCCACTGTTTGGGCGGGGTTATTTTTTTACAGGTATAACATGTATGCTGATTTTATTTTTATTGATTTACCAATAAAATGTGAATTAATTGATCCTGAACTGTTACCTCAGAAACATCATTCAGCTTGTTAACAATTAACTGTTGAAGAATCAGCACTTCCATTATGGAAGTACTATACATCAGTGGTCCCCAATCCGTGACGCACTTGCTACCGGGCCCGCACAGAGACGTTAAATAATTTATAACCGACCGCATTTGCTCCTACTTGACTTTCGCCCGTCCCACCAGACACACCAATAAGCTTGTTCATATATGTGTTATAAAACTCCTAATAGGAAATCGCCATTTGCTATATTTGTTACATATTTGTTACATGGGACAATGCACATGTATAAACATATAAAATGTAAAGGTGCCAAATCGTAGACCAAAAGCTAGGTTCCATCTGCAGTCCACGGCAGGTTGATGACCTAAGATCAGGGTAGATCAGGAACAAAGTGACCATAATACAAGGTCAGGGTCAAGGTTCAACTTTATTGTCCCCACGGGGAAATTTGTCTTGGGCACAGTGCATCATTGCTTTCTTAACATACCCAAAAACAACAGAACAAAAACACAAGCACAGACACAACCACAACCATACAACTAACATTTAAACATCAGAACATGGAGCTTGATAGACATAGGTGGCACTTTGATGTAGGCATACAATCTACAGTATGGAGATAAAGATAAAGTACCAATGTGCATTGCACTAGAGCTCATGGATAAAGTGCTGTGTGCTAAAGTGCTTAGTTCTAAAGTGCTATGTGCTAAAGTGCTATGTGCTAAAAAAGTGCTAACCTATGTATTAAAATTCTATTGCACATTGTTGGTCAGCTTAATGGAGACTGGAACAAATGATAATTTAAGGCGGTTAGATTTGCATAGTGGGACCCGGAGTCTTCTCCCTGATGGCAGGGTTCCATATTCAGTAAAGAGTGGGTGTTGTGAGTTGGAAATAATTTTCCTAGCTTTTTTCCTAACTGCCTGCTCACAGATGCTCTGTATAGGCTCATATTCTTTCCTCCCTACGATTTTCATTGCCGTTTTATGCATGCCGGCCAGTTTGCTTTTTAGCTTAACGGTTAGGTTGCCAAACCATGAGGTGATCCCGTATCTAATGATGCTCTCTACAATGGCACGGTAGAAAATCATCATGATGTGGCTGCTTACGCCGTACAATCTTAATCTTCGCCAAAAATATAGCCTCTGTTGCAGTCTACTGCACAGTTTGTCAATATGTGTCTTCCAGCAGAGAAGATTATCAATATGAACCCCTAAATATTTATATGAGGATACCTGGGTGATTTCCTGATTTTTGATGACCACTGGCTCATGGTCAGTCACTTTCCTCGGATCCAAAACCATTTCCTGTGTCTTGGTCACATTTAAAATAAGATGGTTAGTGTCACACCACCTAATAAATAGGTCTATCTCGTCTTGGTACACAGAGGGGTCCGTATCCTTGTGTAGAAGGCTTAGGTAAAGTGTAGAGATGTCCGATAATGGCTTTTTTGCCGATATCCCGATATTGTCCAACTCTTAATTACCGATTCCGATATCAACCGATACCGATATATACAGTCGTGGAATTAACACATTATTATGCCTAATTTTGTTGTGATGCCCCGCTGGACGCATTAAACAATGTAACAAGGTTTTCCAAAATAAATCAACTAAAGTTATGGAGAAAAAAATGCCAATATGGCACTGCCATATTTATTATTGAAGTCACAAAGTGCATTATTTTTTTTTAACATGCCTCAAAACAGCAGCTTGGAATTTGGGAGGAGGTTGAGGTGGGCGAGTTGGGGGGAGGGGGGGTGTTAATTGTAGCGTCCCGGAAGAGTTAGTGCTGCAAGGGGTACTGGGTATTTGTTCTGTTGTGTTTATGTTGTGTTACGGTGCGGATGTTCTCCCGAAATGTGTTTGTCATTCTTGTTTGGTGTCGGTTCACAGTGTGCCGCATATTTGAAACAGTGTTAAAGTTGTTTGTACGGCCACCCTCTCAGTGTGACCTGTATGGCTGTTGACCAAGTATGACTCGCATTCACTTGTGTGTGTAAAAAGCTGTAGATATTATGTGATTGGGCCGGCACGTAAAGGCAGTGCCTTTAAGGTTTATTGCGCTTTTTACTTTTTGAAACCGATACCGATAATTTCCGATATTCGATATCTCTAGTAAAGTGAATAAGGCAGATGAAGAAGTGCTAAATTGTTGCATACAATAATTGTGCTGAAGGGAAAAAAATACACATCCTTTGGCCTAGTAAGTTAAAGTGCTGGTATTATTGCACATCGTCCTATTACATAAGTAGTTAGCAATAACGGATGTATTTACGCATGGAAATAACTTTTAGAATAGAAATAGTAATCCACAGAAATCTATTGGAACTAACGTTGTCAAGACTTGGACTTTGGCTTGGTTTGTTCTCCCGTGGTGCAAATGAACTGGACTGGTCATGGCGTGAAGGTAAACACATGATTTATTTAAACTATCAAAAAAGGAATAAACGAAAAGCGCGCACAGGGGCGGAGGTACAAAACTAGACTTTAAACACAAAACTTGCACATTGGCAGAAACTATGAACAATTAAACAAAACACTAACTGTGGCTTAACAAACAAAAACTTACTTGGCATGGAACCGGCATGAAAAAAAGAGTAGCAAGGGTCATCAGGGTGTGGAGAGTGTGCAGGAGCATAAATGCGGGGATGTCGTCAGGACGAACAACAGAAAATGAATGAACTTAAATACTATGGACATGATTAGTGAATGCAGGTGCGTGACTCAAAACGTGAAACAGGTGCGTGACGTGACAGGTGAAAACTAATGGTTGCTATGGTGACAAGAGTGCACAATGAGTCCAAACGTGGAACAGGTGCGTGACGTGACAGGTGAAACTAATGGTTGCTATGGTGACAAAACAAAACAAAAGTGCACAAAAAGTCCAAAATTTAAACCGAACGTTACTAAAACAAAACATGATCACACAGACATGACAAACGTCAAGTATTTCTAGCTTTCTTATACTGTATATCCATGCTCTTGTCCTTAAATGTGATGTATCACCTATAACGGTGGGGCGGTATAGCTCGGTTGGTAGAGCGGCCGTGCCAGCAACTTGAGGGTCGCAGGTTCGATCCCCGCTTCCGCCATCCTAGTCACTGCTGTTGTGTCCTTGGGCAAGACACTTTACCCACCTGCTCCCAGTGCCACCCACACTTGTTTAAATGTAACTTAGATATTGGGTTTCACTATGTAAAGCGCTTTGAGTCACTAGAGAAAGGCGCTATATAAATATAATTCACTTCACTTCACCCATCAGATACTAAAGCCAAAAATAAAGCCCACTACTGGCAAAAATTAGCAAAAAACAAAAGTCTATGGAGAGGTTTTTTGCAAAGGGAAAAGTCCAGGGGCCCCCACTAATTGAATGTTATGGTGAGTTTTTTCATGTATATTTATATTTGCTATATCTATCTGCCACACGTGGGAATAATGCCTACATTAACCCTGTAACACCCCTTCTTGTAAAATTACAACGTTACTTTTAACCATCCTAAAAAGCAATCTGTTATATATATATATATATATATATATATATATATATATATATATATATATTTTTTTTTTTTTTTTTTTTTTTTTTTTTTTTTTTACCTCATTTACATAGTCATTGGGTCCTATTGTTCAGTCTCACGAGGCTATTGGATCGTAAATTTGTTTATAAATCACGCCTTCTGGCCATGAACTCACACAACCTCTCAAGGTTTCCTTCAAACAACATCTATTTGTTTCATTGGACTGGATTCATCGGATTCAAGTAAGTAAAATGTATTTTATATTTGTTTTGGCTGCTATTACAATGTCTAGAGCATGTACATATGTAGTTATTGTGGAACAGATGTATCAAATTTCATTTAGAGCTTGTTATATAATTGTTGCAATTATACAAACCCCGTTTCCATATGAGTTGGGATATTGTGTTAGATGTAAATATAAACGGAATACAATGATATTTGCAAATCATTTTCAACCCATATTCAGTTGAATATGCTACAAAGACAACATATTTGATGTTCAAACTGATAAACATTTATTTTTTTTGCAAATAATCATTAACTTTAGAATTTGATGCCAGCAACACGTGACAAAGAAGTTGGGAAAGGTGGCAATAAATACTGATAAAGTTGAGGAATGCTCATCAAACACTTATTTGGAACATCCCACAGGTGAACAGGCAAATTGGGAACAGGTGGGTGCTATGATTGGGTATAAAAGTCGATTCCATGAAATGCTCAGTCATTCACAAACAAGGATGGGGCGAGGGTCACCACTTTGTCAACAAATGCGTGAGCAAATTGTTGAACAGTTTTAAGAAAAACCCTTCTCGACCAGCTATTGCAAGGAATTTAGGGATTTCACCATCTACGGTCCGTAATATCATCAAAGGCTTCAGAGAATCTGGAGAAATCACTGCACGTAAGCAGCTAAGCCCGTGACCTTCGATCCCTCAGGCTGTACTGCATCAACAAGCGACATCAGTGTGTAAAGGATATCACCACATGGGCTCAGGAACACTTCAGAAACCCACTGTCAGTAACTACAGTTGGTCGCTACATCTGTAAGTGCAAGTTAAAACTCTTCTATGCAAGGCGAAAACCGTTTTATCAACAACACCCAGAAACGCCGTCGGCTTCGCTGGGCCTGAGCTCATCTAAGATGGACTGATACAAAGTGGAAAAGTGTTCTGTGGTCTGACGAGTCCACATTTCAAATTGTTTTTGGAAACTGTGGATGTCGTGTCATCCGGACCAAAGAGGAAAAGAACCATCCGGATTGTTATAGGCGCAAAATTGAAAAGCCAGTATCTGTGATGGTATGGGGGTGTATTAGTGCCCAAGACATGGGTAACGTACACATCTGTGAAGGCACCATTAATGCTGAAAAGTACATACAGGTTTTGGAGCAACATATGTTGCCATCCAAGCAACGTTACCATGGACGCCCCTGCTTATTTCAGCAAGACAATGCCAAGCCACGTGTTGCATCAACGTGGCTTCATAGTAAAAGAGTGCGGGTACTAGACTGGCCTGCCTGTAGTCCAGACCTGTCTCCCATTGAAAATGTGTGGCGCATTATGAAGCCTCAAATAGCACAACGGAGACCCCCGGACTGTTGAACAACTTAAGCTGTACATCAAGCAAGAATGGGAAAAAATGTGTCTCCTCAGTTCCCAAACGTTTACTGAGTGTTGTTAAAAGGAAAGGCCATGTAACACAGTGGTGAACATGCCCTTTCCCAACTACTTTGGCATGTGTTGCAGCCATGAAATTCTAAGTTAATTATTATTTGCAAAAAAAAAAAAAAGAGTTTGAACATCACATATCTTGTCTTTGTAGTGCATTCAACTGAATATGGGTTGAAAGGGATTTGCAAATCATTGTATTCTGTTTATATTTACATCTAACACAATTTCCCAACTCATATGGAAACGGGGTTTGTACAACACTGGGTGAATGTGGTAGTCAAAATAGCTGGCTTGTTGCAGTGGGCTCAAACAGGTTGTATTCCCTCCACTACATCACTGCTTGAAGTATTTTCTCTACACATGGATAGTTTACATTCTACCCTTGTGTTGCGTTCAAATGCTTCCTACAACAACATCTAAAAGGTGAAACATTTTTTTTTATTTTTATTTTTTTAGGTTTTTCTGTATTTGGGTCTTACATGGTTAAACCGGTCCCTGGTGCAAAAAAGGTTGGGGGGCCCTGCTATACAGAATATTGTGTTATTTATTAGACGTTATCCAAGTGCCATCTTGTGGTATAGCCCGAAACTACACTACTCAATTGTAATCAAAACCTTTAAATTTAAAATGAAAATACAGGTTTATTTAAAAAAAAAAAATGGCCCGATTAGTCGACGGACTTTTTCTAAAAAAAATAATAAAAAATTGCAGGACATTGCTGGAGCCGCTGAATCATCTGTGAAGGAATGTGTTGATGTGTAACCATGGTTACCTGGGCATCCTCACCATTTGTAAGTGCGTAGATTGGAGATCGACCTGTTGGTTTCATCTGAATCCCACTCCGCTTCTTCACAAGGGACATCCGTTATGGAAGACAATTTAAACGCGAAGCGACACTCGGTGACGCCGTGGAAGCCTGGCGTGACCGACCATGACGCGCACCGCCGGGCCTCGGACGCGCGCTTCAGCTGCTGGACTCCACTGAACAACCAAACCAGCAACATGCAGGTCAGACAGTCTCTAAATGACATTTTTCCAGCTATGATATGTCATCATACTGAACAAGAAGAAGTAGGAGAAACTGAAAGGTAATATGTTAGTTTTTGCTGCAGAGTAGACCAGCGTTATATTGCATTTTGAGGAAAAAACGCACGGTATGACTGCTCATATCCTGGAGAAACAATCGCTAAATAACTTAAATGCTTACATGAACAGAGGACACATTCATATTTTAGCCCATAACAATTTTTTTTTTTTTGCTTCAATCATTTAACACTCTAAAATAGTGATTATCTGTGGTGCGCGGGCTCCATCTAGTGCAGGGTTTGGCAACCCAAAATGTTGAAAGAGACAATTAAAAAAAAAGAAGTCCTGAGCCGCAAAAAATTAAAAGCCTTAAATAATTGTTATAATGAAGGCAACACATGATGTAAATGTCTATATTATCTATATTAGCCTACTATCACCTAGGCTATTTACCATGAATTTATTTACGTGGACCCCGACTCAAACAAGTTGAAAAACTTATTGGGGTGTTACCAGGCCCGGCCCTAACCAATCTGGCGCCCTAGGCAAGATTTTAGGTGGCGCCCCCCCCCCCACATCGGCAGTGAAGTGTATATACTCGCATGAAACCGAATAGCTTTGTCTTTGACCTTTTTTTTTTTTACTTACAACTAACCCTAATATATAAAGGGGTGGAAAAAAGTGACTATTACCTGCAGGTCAAACATTAGCTAACCAGAAGGCAATAACAATGTAAACAAAAAACACCTGCTTAAAAGATCTAATACAAATGTCCCTGAGGAATGTAAGGTGGGAGTACTGTAATTACCTAACGTTACATTATTATTTTCCATAACAATTTAGCCCCCTCCACAATATTAACCCGACGTTAAAACAGTACTAGCTATTTATTGATTAGCAATTGCCGAATCATGTAACATTAGCTTAATGCTAAAAAGCCAGGTTACTATCACATTCTGTAACAGACAAATAATTTCATGTAGGCTAACGTTACCTACCTGCTACCTCTGTCTTTTCTCGTTTCTCCTCTTCTTTTCTCTTTTTTCTTCCCTGGGCACCTGACAGTTTTGGCCGTTTTGACATCTTGTGTTGATTTTTTGATGTGGTGACGTCCAAAAAGAGTCATGATACGGGAAGGGAGGGGGCGCACCGTGCGGGGGGGAGGGGGGCGTAATGTTGTAACAAATAATATTTCTATTAAATAGGCTTTACTTTGCATTTTAATTAACGTGGGATTATTTTTTGTATTTAGAAATAATGGTACCAACTTTTTTTTTTTTTTTTTTTTTTTCTCCAACATTTGTGGCACTGGCGTGGCGCCCCCTGATGGACGGCGCCCTTAGCATTTGCCTATACGGCCTATGCCACGGGCCGGCCCTGGGTGTTACTATTTAGTGGTCAATTGTACAGAATATGTACTGTACTGTGCAATCTACTGATAAAAGTTTCAATCAATCAATCAATCAATCAAAGACTGATACAAATGTCCGTTGACAGAAATGTTGTATTTTACATTTGTATCCTACACATTTTTGCAACATTATAGACATCATTAGTAAAATGGAGGCTTCTAACCAGTGTTGGGTTAGTTACTGAAAACCAGTATCTAGTTACAGTTAATAGTTACTTTATTTCAAAAGTAACTCAGTTACGTACATCAAAAAGTAATGCGTTACTGTGAAAAGTAAGTTTTTTTCTTCTTTTTTTAAAAAAAAGCTCCCATTAATGCCCTTTTAGCCTTCATTTCAGTACTGTTATTGCACTGGAGAATAATACAATGTGTTGATCAACTTGACATGCATTTGCATCACTGAACTCTGCTAAGCCATGTGGTCTACATACAACACACAAAGACAAAGATATGTTTCAAAGGGCCAATTTATTTCAGGCCGGAACAAATTGACAAAACCATTTTAAATAGCTGCAACATAACATACATAAGTAACAAACAGCATAATAACAACATAGCTGTAAACCTGGCTTCACCTAAGGAAGGCACAGGTGACATACACAAAGCCTAACCAGGCAGATTTGAATTGTTGTTTTGGGCAGTAGACGGGATCTTTGATCCTAGACACAACTTACATTTTACTTAAATGTTATTTTCTTTGTGCTCGACAAAAGAAAAGAAGTGAGAATATCTCCATGTTAAGACACTCGACTGCAGCTCTGTTGTTAGTAAACACAGACACGCCCCCCCCCCCCTCCCCTCCCCTTTCCTCCCCTCCCCTCCCGTCCCCACACCCACACCCACACCCAGACACACACAGAGCGCGCCTCCGGCTTGTGACACAAGAACATTCAGAAGGACGACACCGCAGCACTCCAATAAAACACACTCAGATCTTCTGTTTCTAGCCGATACCACATAAAAAATAACGTAAAATAACACAGTAACGCATCATGTAGTAACGGTAACTAAGTTACTGAATATAAAAAATAACGCGTTAGATTACTAGTTACCGCTGAAACTAACGGCGTTACAGTAACTGTTACTGTAACGCGTTACAGTAACAGTTACAATGCAGTAACGCGTTACAGTAACAGTTACAGATCAGCTGATCCTTAAGATCAGCCGATCAGCTGCTGTTGACGGTCCCTGACACAAGGCTGAAGCTTAGAGGTGACAGAGCTTTCGCCGTTGCTGCTCCCAAGCTCTGGAACGACCTACCCCTGAGTGTTAGACAAGCCTCCTCTCTTCCTGTTTTTAAATCTCTCTTAAAAACATACTTTTATTCCATGGCTTTTAACACTGAGTGATATCCATCCTGCAATGGCGCCCCATAATACACCTGCTGTGATCCTGTTTTTATGTTTTTATTAATTCTATTTTAATTATTTATTTTTTATCGTGTTCTGTTTGTGTTGTGTTGTGTTTGCTCGGTACTTGTTTTATCTTTTAACCTGCTCATTGTACAGCACTTTGGCTACCCCTGTGGTAAATTTTAAATGTGCTCTATAAATAAAGTTTATTTATTATTTATTATTACTTTGTAACACGTTAGTCCCAACACTGCTTCTAACAGGATGAGACAACTTCTGGAAATGACTGGCGTAGATTGGCCAAAGGTATAGATGTGTGTGTCCAAGTTTAAGGAAACAGCAGGCTGTCTTCTTCTAATGAATGTATTACAATCTTTGGCAAGCTAAGTGACGTTTGCTGTGGTCTGGAACAACATGGCAAACACATAACTATGAGAAATTCAGCCAATATTACATACAAACAATGTGTCATGAGACATGCAAAACTAAATTATATACAAAGAAGATAAAAGTAAAGTAAATTAAATGAGCTCAAATATGGTATAATGATGCAATATGTACATACAGCGAGCCTAAATATACCTGATTAGCACTCCGACAAGTCAATATCATCAACAAAGCGCACCTTTGTGCATTCACGCACAGCATGAAACTTTTGGTGGACAAAATGAGACAAAGAAGGAGTGGAAGATTTTACATGTAAACAAACTGTTGCGTCACGGTCCACACTATGGTGAGTTCAAGAACCGCCAAAATTAGTAGGACAAAACGATGTTCACCCAATACTGTCATAAGTGAAGCATACACACAAACATATTAAACAGTGAGCTTTCTAACAATTGGGAAGGTTTGTGTCGTGTTTGTCTTCAAACAAAAAACATACTAAAACAAAAAAAAGATTTTTCCACCATATTTTTCCATTTTCAAACCTTTTTTGAAAATGCTCCAGAGAGCCACGAGGGCGGCACTAAAGAGCCGCTTGCGGGTTGCTGACTCCCATTTTGGCCCATTACAAAAAATAATTTGCTTCAATCATTTAACACTCTAAAACAGTGATTCTCTGTGGTACGCTTGCTCCATCTAGTGCAGGGGTGCTCATTACGTCGATCACGAGCTACCGGTCGATCTCGGAGGGTGTGTCAGTCGATCACCAGCCAGGCATTAAAAAAATAGTCCTAAAAATGAGCGATCATAAATCTTCACTATGACGTCACTTTCGTCACTTGATTGACATTCACGGCACTCGAGGGTCTTCTGAGAAGACACTGGCTGCTGCCAGCTCATTAAAATTACCGACTGGAAGGCGAGAAACACTTTATTTCAACAGACTCTGGCGCCGTACCTGTCGTCAAGACTCCAAAGACCGACTGCACAGTTGCACAGTTGCGCTAACAAAATAGGAGTCTCAGAAAGCTGGCGTGCACAAGCTAGCAAGCTACGGAGTTTGCCGACAATGTATTTCTTGTAAAGTGTATACAAAGGAGTACGGAAGCTGGACAAATAAGATGCCAAAAACCAACCACTTTCATGTGGTATTGGACAGAAAGGAGGACTTTTTTTCTCCTCCATTCAAAAATGCGGACCTTATCAGCACCACTGTCTGATTCCTATCAATGCAAGTCATCAGAATCAGGTAATACACCAACTTATATTCTTGTCTTCATGAAAGAAAGGAATCTATATGTGTTAAACATGCTTGTATTATCTTTATTAACAATATTAACTATATGTGTTAAACATGCTTGTATTATCTTTAAACACCTTTAACTTATTAACAATATTAACTATATGTGTTAAACATGCTTGTATTATCTTTAAACACCTTTAACTTATTAACAATATTAACTATATGTATTAAACATTCTTGTATTATCATTAAACACCTTTAATTTTTTAACAATATTAACTATGTGTTAAACATGCTTGTATTATCATTAAACACCTTTAACTTGTTAACAATATTAACTATGTGTATTAAACATGCTTGTATTATCATTAAACACCTTTAATTTTTTTAACAATATTAACTATATGTGTTAAACATGCTTGTATTATCTTTAAACACCTTTTACTTGTTAACAATATTAACTATATGTGTTAAACATGCTTGCATTATCTTTAAACACCTTTTACTTGTTAACAATATTAACTATATGTATTAAACATACTTGTATTATCATTAAACACTTTAATTTTTTAACAATATTAACTATATGTGTTAAACATGCTTGCATTATCATTAAACACCTTTAACTTGTTAACAAAAACATATATTTCATAAATAAGTAAATGTAAATTATATATATGAATGAGGTAGATCCCCACGACTTGATCAATTGAAAAGTAGCTCGCCTGCAGAAAAAGTGTGAGCACCCCTGATCTAGTGGTACGCCAAGTAATCACTTGATTAAAGTACAGAGTTTTATTTGCATATATTTAAACACAGTGTTACTCTTCAAACTGTGTCTAATGTTACAGCGGCCAACATTACTAAATATATTTGTTAAACAAAAATGTTGCCTTTTTTTAAATGAATACTGTATTTTAATGTTGGTTTGTTTCTTGAGGTGGTACTTAATGAAAAAAGTTTGAAAACCACTGCTTTAAAACGTTTACACACTAAAACGTAAGAAAATAAACAGCGCCCAAATAAAAATAATGCTTTTAGGAAGTTAAAACAACATTTAAAGGTATTTCTACCAAGAAAAGTATAGTGTGTTTATATTTTTAAATAATCATAATATTAAATGAAGTGAATTAATTCACTCATATTATGTTCCACATATGGTGAATGTTTATATTCTCCTTGGAGAAAGCAAACCACCAAGTTTAATTAAATAGTGCTATTTCAGTTTGAGCACATCAATGGATAAGGCCTCTTAGTTTGATATTCGCAGGTGGATTGAATCACTTCTTGTAAGAAAAGAGGCTCTAATTGGGACTTCAGAATGTTGCATAGATAATGTTTTACAGATCATCTTCAAGTCGCTTTCTGACAGTCACTTCAGGATGCGCCATTTTGTGGGCGGTCTTATTTACGTAACTCACCTTCGGCAGCGTCTTCTCCCCGTCATCTTTGTTGTAGCGGTGTAGCGTGCAAGGACGGGAGTGGAAGAAGAGTCAAAAGATGGAGCTAACTGTTTTAATGACATTCAGACTTTACTTAAATAAAAAATGGAGCAGCATCTCCTCATCCGGAAACAACCACACAGGAAATGTGTCCCGTGAAAAATCGTCCGACCGAAACTCTAATAACCAAAGTTCCTTGGGTGAATAATGTAAACTCACTACGCTGGTATGTTTTAGCGCTTTCATGGCGAGTTTACTGACAGATATAAGTAAGAACTTTACACTACTTTATATTAGAAATGGCAACAGCGGAAGATGAATGTCCCATAACAAGAAGACATAGAAAAATAAGTTTATTGACTACGGCGCAGATGCACGCAATTTTTCAGGATTTATGCAGATCCCAAATACAGATCAGCAGCTACCAGAAGGTAAGAAAAGTTGCTTTAGCATAAAATTGCGGGGAAAAAAACGCCATATAATATGTCTTACCTTATACACACGCCATAATAATAATGTTTAATGCGCCGACAATCCTTCAAGCGGTCCGGCTTCATAGCTTACCAAAGTCGCACTAAAACATTTTGATAGATTTTTGAGCGCCGTGTGTAATGTTCTTTATTCTCAATGGAACATTTAAAAAAATGTTGGTGTTGTTTACTTTACACCCATCATAGTGCAGCCTACACTTATCTCTTATGTTTGACTGCCATCTACTGGTCACACTTATCATTACACCATGTACCAAATAATAGAGCTTCGAGGTGGGTAAGCTCAACCAAACGTATTCCTTACATTAGGCGTTATAAGGCGCACTTACGAGTTTTGAGGGAAAAAAATGATTTTAAGTGCGCCTTATAGTCCGAAAAATACATCCACCAAGAATCACAATAACAAACCCACTCACCATTTCATCAAATGTCATTGGTATAAATGCATTACATTACAGCTTTAAGATATTTGATGTCTCCTCCTTTTTGGGGTACGTACACTGCAAAAACTGAAATCTAAGTAAGATTAAATATCTCAAATGAGGGTGATATTTGCTTATTTTCTGTCTGAAAAGATAATTCTTCTCACTAAGCAGATTTTATGTTAGAGTGTTTTACTTGTTTTAAGGGTTTTGGTCCTAAATGATCTCCGTAAGATATTACAGCTTGTTGCTGAGATTTGATGACCTATATTGAGTAAAACATGCTTGAAACTAGAATATCAAATATTGCAAAGCTGTGTCATCAACACTCACAAGTATAAAGCTACTTTTTTTAAAGTAATCATTTCTTATTTCAAGCATAAAAAAAAAAATCCTGACTTTGACACAATTGTGTCTCATAATTAAAACAGATGACGGCCAAATGGACTTTGCTGTTTTATTTTCAATGAAACAATAGAAAAGACGTACTCATATAGTAGTACAGTTGGCACAGTACAGTAAACAGACAGTTAATATTTAAACATTTAACAAGTGACATTTCTAACAATTTTGAACAGAAATAGTTCATGCACATTCAGATAAATTCTTCAAAATTACAATTAAAAAAATTTTGACCGGGGGCCGGGCTGTATATATGCGCACTAATTGACTGAAAGAGCACGCACTTGGCGCGATGATGTCATGTTATCCATGGAAAAATGCATTTTTAGACAATATAATTTGCCTGAGCGGCTAGGAGACCCTGAGAGTAACAAGCGGTTGCCTTGTTGCCTTTCCATTAAGAACAATAAATTCGTTTTTAGTATAAGTTTGCTGGTTTCAAGAAATGTAATGCCGAGCGCATATCATTATGTCAAGATAATGGCACTAGCATTTACTTCATTTAAGAATATTTTTCAACATATTGAGCAAAAATGTCTCATATTATTTTTTTCTACCAAGAAAAGTGCACTTGTTATTAGTGAGAATATTCTTATTTTAAGGTATTTTTGGGTTCATTGAAGTTAGCTAATTTTACTTGTTTTGGAAAGTCTTGACAAGCCAATTTTTCTTTTTCTATTGGCAGATAATTTTGCTTAGTTCAAATAAAATACCCCTCATTTTTGTATTTTTTTTCTTGTTTTTGAACACTGACTTTTTGCAGTGTATCAAAAACACAACTTACAAACAAACTTTACTTTTTATGTGTCAATGCCAACATGTTCCACCCTCTTAGCTTAAAGGCCTACTGAAATGCAATTTTCTTATTTAAACGGGGATAGCAGGTCCATTCTATTTGTCATACTTGATCATTTCGCGATATTGCCATATTTTTGCTGTAAGGATTTAGTAGAGAACATCGACGATAAAGTTCGCAACTTTTGGTCGCTGATAAAAAAGCCTTGCCTGTACCGGAAGTAGCAGACGAGTAGCGTGACGTCACAGGTTGTGGAGCTCCTCACATCCGCACATTGTTTACAATCATGGCCACCAGCAGCGAGAGCGATTCGGACCGAGAAAGCGACGATTTCCCCATTAATTTGAGCGAGGATGAAAGATTTGTGGATGAGGAAAGTGAGAGTGAAGGACTAGAGGGCAGTGGGAGCGATTCAGATAGGGAAGATGCTGTGAGAGGCGGGTGGGACCTGATATTCAGCTGGGAATGACAAACAGTAAATAAACACAAGACATATATATTCTCTATTAGCCACAACACAACCAGGCTTATATTTAGTATGCCACAAATTAATCCCGCATAACAAACACCTCCCCCCTTCCGTCCATATAACCCGCCAATACAACTCAAACACCTGCACAACACACTCAATCCCACAGCCCAAAGTACCGTTCACCTCCCCAAAGTTCATACAGCACATATATTTCCCCAAAGTCCCCAAAGTTGCATACGTGACATGCACATAGCGGCACGCACGTACGGGCAAGCGATCAAATGTTTGGAAGCCGCAGCTGCATGCGTACTCACGGTACCGCGTCTGCGTATCCAACTCAAAGTCCTGGTAAGAGTCTCTGTTGTCCCAGTTCTCCACAGGCCAATGGTAAAGCTTGACTGTCATCTTTCGGGAATGTAAACAATGAAACACCGGCCGTGTTTGTGTTGCTGCAGTCGGCCGCAATACACCGCTTCCCACCTACAGCTTTCTTCTTTGCTGTCTCCATTGTTCATTGAACAAATTGCAAAAGATTCACCAACACAGATGTCCAGAATACTGTGGAGTTTTGTGATGAAAAGAGACGACTTAATAGCTGGCCACCATGCTGTCCCAAAATGTCCTTTACAATCCGCGACATCACGCGCTGACGTCATCATACCGAGACGTTTTCAGCAGGATATTTCGCGCGAAATTTAAAATTGCACTTTAGTAAGCTAACCCGGCCGTATTGGCATGTGTTGCAATGTTAAGATTTCATCATTGATATATAAACCATCAGACTGCGTGGTCGGTAGTAGTGGCTTTCAGTAGGCCTTTAAGTTCTTAATAAGGTAACTGAAGACAAATGATGCCGTGCAGTAGAGACTTCAAAGTAAATGTATTACGTTTCAAAAAAGAATGTTGTGTTGGAATAGATTATATTGTGTGGTTGTACCAAATGCGTTCATGAATCATCTGTGCTGCCAGTTATTTGAGGAGAGGATCAACCTGATACTCCACTGGTTTGATCTGTGGACAGACCGACAAAGGAAACACATGCTGCAGTCCGTGCTCGCACGCTGCACCAAGCCCCAACTCAGGTAAAACTTTCTTTTTAAAGGGGAACATTATCACAATTTCAGAATTGTTAAAACCATTAAAAATCAGTTCCCAGTGGCTTGTTACATTTTTCAAAGTTTTTTTCAAAATTTTACCCATCACGCAATATCCCTAAAAAAAGCTTCAAAGCGCCTGATTTTAACCACCCGTCCATTTTCCTGTGACGTCACATAGTGAAGCCAACACAAACAAACATGGCGGAAAGAACTGCAAGCTATAGCGACATTAGCTCGGATTCAGACTCGGATTTCAACGGCTTGAGCGATTCAACAGATTACGCATGTATTGAAACGGATGGTTGTAGTGTGGAGGCAGGTAGCGAAAACGAACTTGAAGAAGAGACTGAAGCTATTGAGCCATATCGGTTTGAACCGTATGCAAGCGAAACCGACGAAAACGACACGACAGCCAGCGACACGGGAGAAAGCGAGGACGAATTCGGCGATCGCCTTCTAACCAACGATTGGTATGTGTTTGTTTGGCATTAAAGGAAACTAACAACTATGAACTAGGTTTACAGCATATGAAATACATTTGGCAACAACATGCACTTTGAGAGTGCACACAGCCCAATTTTCATCAATTAATATGTTCTGTAAACATACCCTCATCGGCGCTCTTTTCCTGAAAGCTGATCTGTCCAGTTTTGGAGTTGATGTCAGCAGGCCAGGGAAGCTAGGGTCGATAGGGGGTTTAGCTCGCTCGTCTGCGGGAACAAACTGCCGCCATTGCTTGCCGTGCTAGCGAGGCCCTTTGTCCCTGAATTGCTCACACACTCCGGCAGATTGAATGGGGGTCTGGCGGCAGATTTCTTTGACTGAAAGTTTTTAACGATATCCTCCTGTCCACTGATTCTGGTAAATATGTTGTCCTGGTGCTTTTAGATCTGTCTGCTGCGTTCGACACCGTCGACCACGCCACCTTAATCACTCGTCTTGAGAACTGTGTGGGCATTAAGGGCGCCGCCCTCAACTGGTTCCGGTCGTACCTAACCGACAGGAGTTTTTGTGTAAAAGTAGACAGTTTTATGTCGTCCACAGCTCCTTTACCACATGGGGTCCCCCAGGGCTCAATCCTTGCCCCAATTTTATTTGCGCTTTACCTTCTCCCCCTTGGTTCTATTTTTAGGAAGTACAGTATTGCATTTCATTTTTATGCCGATGATTGCCAGATTTATTTTCCCATGGCACAAAATAACACGGTTCAACGTCTTATTGACTGCCTGCACGACATCAAAGTCTGGCTTTCAGCTAACTTCCTGAGCCTAAATGAAGATAAAACAGAAGTTATGTTGTTCGGTCCAAGTCGCTCTCCCTCCCCCAACGTTGACCTCGGCACTCTGACCCCGTATCTCAGCGACTCTGTCACAAACCTGGGGGTAAAGTTTGACTCAGATTTTAAATTCGAAAAACAAATCAGCAGCGTCGTTCAAAAAAGCTTTTATCAATTACGCCAAATAGCGAAAGTGAAACCGCTTCTATCAAGACATGATCTTGAGAAATTAATCCACGCTTTTATCTCGACTCGTCTTGATTACTGTAATGCCCTGTATGTTGGCATTAGCCAGGCCTCCCTCGCCCGCCTGCAGCTCGTGCAGAACTCTGCTGCTCGTCTGCTAACACAGACCCGCAGACGTGAGCACATCACCCCTATTTTAGCGTCCCTTCACTGGCTCCCTGTGCGTTACCGAATACATTTTAAACTCCTTTTATTTGTTTTTAAATGTCTAAACAACCTCGCGCCAACCTATCTCTCCGACCTCCTTCAGCCTTACTGCCCCACCCGATCCTTAAGATCAGCCGATCAGCTGCTGTTGACGGTCCCTGACACAAGGCTGAAGCTTAGAGGTGACAGAGCTTTCGCCGTTGCTGCTCCCAAGCTCTGGAACGACCTACCCCTGAGTGTTAGACAAGCCTCCTCTCTTCCTGTTTTTAAATCTCTCTTAAAAACATACTTTTATTCCATGGCTTTTAACACTGAGTGATATCCATCCTGCAATGGCGCCCCATAATACACCTGCTGTGATCCTGTTTTTATGTTTTTATGTTTTTATTAATTCTATTTTAATTATTTATTTTTTATCGTGTTCTGTTTGTGTTGTGTTGTGTTTGCTCGGTACTCGTTTTATCTTTTAACCTGCTCATTGTACAGCACTTTGGCTACCCCTGTGGTAAATTTTAAATGTGCTCTATAAATAAATAAAGTTGATTTGACTTTATCATTGGAAATGCATCTGATTTGAGTGTCGCAGGATGTCCACACATTCTTGCCATCTCTGTCGTAGCATAGCTTTCGTCGGTAAAGTGTGCGGAACAAACGTCCAATTTCTTGCCACTTTCGCATCTTTGGGCCACTGGTGCAACTTGAATCCGTCCCTGTTCGTGTTGTTACACCCTCCGACAACACACCGACGAGGCATGATGTCTCCAAGGTACGGAAAACAGTCTAAAAAACGGAAAATAACAGAGCTGATTTAACTCGGTGTTTGAGAAAATGGCGGATTGCTTCCCGATGTGACGTCATCGCGCCGAGAGCGAATATTAGAAAGGCGTTTAATTCGCCAAAATTCACCCATTTAGAGTTCGGAAATCGGTTAAAAAAATATATGGTCTTTTTTCTGCAACATCAAGGTATATATTGACGCTTACATAGGTCTGGTGATAATGTTCCCCTTTAAATCCATACACCAGAACACTGACCATGTGTGTTTTCACCACATATCTGAATGGCCCGAGCAGGTCCTGTAGAGATCTGCTGGTCAAAACTCTTCCGGTGACTCGAGTGGATATGGCGGCGGTTTTGCCTCGCTTCCTGTCACTGTACATCATGTCATTCCTGTCCCCTCTGGACCTCTGCTATGCTGCCCAAGTCAGCTGGCACTGGAGATTATTGTCTGAGCAGGTGAAAAAGGTCATAAGGTTAATGCTGCGGGATTGTGTATGATCCTTGGTAGTTTCATCAATTGCCTCTTCTTAGGACTGTCTGTGGGCGGGACGCTGCATCCGACAGGGCTGGTTTCTTCCCTACACACCTGGAGAAAAGGAGTTTGGTGTCTGGAAGAACCACTACATCTACTGCGTCAACACACTGGACCGGCTGACCCCCCGTGAGGCAGCACGACAGTACGGAACCCTCAACCAACCTAGCGACGAGCCAGCGGAGGAAGTAGAGGAGAGGCTGCAAAAGAGGATGGTCCGGCAGAGTATCAGAGCGAAGATTGAAGAGGAGAAGAGTGAGTCAATTTGAAACAAATCTAAATCACTAATGGAACACAACAGCAAATATTGTTATTGTTGTTTTCTGCAGGGATGTCACTGACTTCCAGGAGAGCCTGGAGCAGCAGCACAAAATTGGGGGAATCTGGAGGTGGTAGCATCCAAACCAGAATTTCCTGGTCCCCAAGGACTTTCGAACCTCCAGGCGTCAGCCTGAGCACAAGCAGAGGGCTGAGTTTAGAGCGAGCCATGTCATTCAGCAGGTCAGACGTGGATCTAACGCAGAGGTCGGGAACCTTTTTGGCTGAGAGAGCCATGAAAGCCAAATATTTTAAAATGTATTCTCGTGAGAGCCATATAATATTTTTTTAACACTGAATACAATAAATGCGTGCATTTTTAAGTAAGACCAACATTTTTTGAGTATAATAAGTCTCTTATTCTTTTTAATAACATTGTAATTCTGAATCGATCCAATAATTAATAAAATAATTCTTACCATTAATGCGACTTCTTGAACAGGTGCAGTAGAAAACAGATGGATGGATTAAAATGCATGAGAATGTTTTATAATTTGAACGTTATTTTTAACACTGCGATTACCAGTGAATTATTCATTACTTATCGTGTTAAGCAATGTCAGATAAGATTTATCTGAGAGCCAGATGCAGTCATCAAAAGAGCCACATCTGGCTCGAGAGCCATAGGTTCCCTACCCCTGATTTAACGCAACATTCTGAAATTGCAATATCAGTAGCAGCTTTCAATCAATCAATCAGTCAATTAAGGTTTATGTACAGTATATGTAGCTTATAATTACCAGTACCTCAAAAGGCTGCACAAACCACGATGACATCCCCTGATCTGAAACTCACATCCGGGCAAGGAAAAACTCCCCAAAATGGGAAAAAGTAGAAACCTTGGGAAGTGGCCGCAGATGTGAGACCCCTCCTCCTGGGTGACTGGCTCCAATGGATGCCAAGTGTGTACAGAACCTACTCAGTGGCCTAGTGGTTAGTGTGTCCGCCCTGAGATCGGTAGGTCGTGAGTTCAAACCCTGGCCGAGTCATACCAAAGACTATACAAATGGGACCCATTACCTCCCTGCTTGGCACTCAGCATCAAGGGTTGGAATTGGGGGTTAAATCACCAACAATGATTCCCAGGCACGGCCACCGCTGCTGCCCACTGCTCCCCTCACCTCCCAAGGGGTGTACAAGAGGATGGGTCAAATGCAGAGAATAATTTCGCCACACCTAGTGTGTGTGCGACAATCATTGGTACTTTAACTTTAAATGCTGCTAAAAGCAGCTGTTTTCTATGCAGTTCTGTATCGATTGGCGATAGTGTAAGTGTACTCAATGCTGTGACCGGGTGAATATATATATACAGTCATCTCTCATTTATCACAGTTGGTTCTGGACATGCCTGCAATGAACACATTTCCACAAAAGAGGCAATCATTATAAATGGAATATTTTCATAGCTAGAGCATAAAAATACTATGTAAGACCTTTTGAATATGTTTTTCAACATTTTAAGAAACTTCTACACATTAAATAACACCTTTAAGTCATTTTTACAATATTCTAATCCAGGGGTCGGCAACCCGCGGCTCCGGAGCCGCATGCGGCTCTTTGATCACTCTGATGCGGCTCAGCAGCTTACTTGCCGAACCCCCCAATTTTCCCGTGAGACTTCCGGAATTTAGTGACTCTCGCAGAAAACTCCCGGGATTAATATTCGCCGATTTTCACCCTTACATCTATAATAAGGGCGTGCCATGATGGTACAACATTTGACGCCCTCTACAATCTGTATTATTAGTGTGCCAGCCCAACCACTTGTTATACAGTATGCATCTTCTGCTTGCACACGTACGTGACAGCAATGCATACTTGGTCAAAAGCCACCCAGGTTACACTGACGGTGACCATATAAAACAACTTTAACACTCTTACTAATAATGCGCCACACTGTGAACCCACACCAAACAAGAATGACAAACACATTTCGGGAGAACATCTGCACCGTAACACAACATAAACACAACAGGACAAATACCCAGAATCCCATGCAGCCCTGACTCTTCCGGGCTACATTATACACCCCTGCTACCACCAAACCCCGCCCCCACCCCAACCCTGCTCCCTCACACATCACCCCCCCACCCCCTCTCTTTGCGTCGGTTGAGGTGGGCGGGGTTTGGTAGCGGGGGTGTATAATGTATCCCAGAAGAGTTAGGGCTGCATGGGATTCTGGGTATGAGTTCTGTTGTGTTTATGTTGTGTTACGGTGCAGATGTTCTCCCGAAATGTGTTTGTCATTCTTGTTTGGTGTGGGTTCACAGTGTGGCGCATTCTTAGTAAGAGTGTTAAAGTTTTTTTTATACCGCCACCGTCAGTGTAACCTGTGTGGTTGTTGAGCAAATATGCCTTGCTGTCACTTACGTGAGCAAGTGGAAGCCCACACCACGTGTGGCTGATCAGGCACGCTGGTTGTAGTGGGTGCTATATGCTATACCATCTCGGCACGCATGACGCTGACAATCGCAATTCACATAAAACCCGCGTGCCGCACCAGCATTCAGATTCCATATTAAGGTGTGGGCCGTGTGTCTGAGACTCTTGGTTTATACATAGCACAAAGCAAAAAAAAAACTTTGTATGCAGTGTTATTTCATTTTAAATTTCAAAAAATGTTTGCGGCTCCCATTGTTTTCTATAATTTGTGAAACTGATCAAAGTGGCTCTTTGACTGGTAAAGGTTGCCGACTCCTGTTCTAATCCAATATAGTAATGCTGCTTGAGGCTGAGTAAATCAATGACCATGACACTGAACAACACACTTAGATTGGTTTGGTCACCTCTAGTGGCCAATACTACTGGAATATTGGTATTTTTAGGGAATTTGGAAATGCTTAATTTAGGCCAGAAATTTTGTGGAATAAGCTTTAAAAAGAAGAAGAATTAAAACTGGGCGCCGAGAAGGAAATTATGAGAGGAAATAAACTAAATAACTTTTACATGTGTTTCAATTCTGACAATGTTAGTGAATGCGTTGCAGTTTACTTAATACATGTGATTTGTATAAAGACCCAGTGCTAATTGACCCCTATTCCGTAACTAAAGTTATGAAATCTGTCCACACAAACAAAGCAACTGGCCCACATTACATGTCTGCCTCTAAAAACGTTTTGGAGGAGCTTAATCCTGCTTGGCACAAGCTATTCAAGCGCTCTATTGACACCCACGCTGTGGCAGTACTGTGGTAAATATCCACCATAACCCTATCCGTAACAATAGGTGACCCCCCCCTCAGTTTGACAATGAGTATAGGTCAGTTTATTTGACCTCAAATGTTTGTAAATGCTTTGAAAGGCTGATGTTGGAAGACTTACGCACACAGGTGGAACCGTTGCCCATTAAATTCCAATTTGCTTATGCTAAAAATTGCAGCACAAGTAATGCTATTGATACTGTTGTATATTGCTGGTCTTGTCATCGCCGTTCGGACCTGAGGACGACTTGGTGTTGTCAATTGATCAAAGATGACGCCGGCGAGGAATCGTTGAACAAAGCGTTATTTGGTCAAACGAGCGTCTGACTGGAACTGCAGCTCCCAGGAGAAAAGTATCGGCCTGATATTACTATCTCTGTTTCTGCCCAGACAACTTCTCCTTAAGTATCCCTTACATTGTGGGCAAACTATAGCTCGTTGGCCACCTCCGACCCGTGAGTCCCTTTAAGTCGGCCCGCCAAATATTAAAACAGAATTGAGCAAATATCTGTTTTGAGAATTGCCACAACAAAACTAATACTAGACTTTGACGCACTGGCAAAAAAGGGTGATCAACAACACTACTGCCCCTAAAAGAGAATGTAAGCGTTAACTCTTAATACCATTTTTATTAGGGATGTCCGATAATGGCTTTTTGCCGATATCCGATATTCCGATATTGTCCAACTCTTTAATTACCGATACCGATATCAACCGATACCGATATCAACCGATATATACAGTCGTGGAATTAACACATTATTATGCCTAATTTGGACAACTAGGTATGGTGAAGATAAGGTACTTTAAAAAAAAAATAAAAATAAAAAAAAATAAGATAAATAAATTAAAAACATTTTCTTGAATAAAAAAGAAAGTAAAACAATATAAAAACAGTTACATTGAAACTAGTAATTAATGAAAATTAGTAAAATTAACTGTTAAAGGTTAGTACTATTAGCGGACCAGCAGCACGCACAATCATGTGTGCTTACGGACTGTATCCCTTGCAGACTGTATTGATATATATTGATATATAATGTAGGAACCAGAATTTTAATAACAGAAATAAACAACCCTTTTGTGTGAATGAGTGTAAATGGGGGAGGGAGGTTTTTTGGGTTGGTGCACTAATTGTAAGTGTATCTTGTGTTTTTTATGTTGATTTAATAAAAAAAATAAAATAAAAATAAAAAACGATACAGATAATAAAAAAAAAACGATACCGATAATTTCCCATATATTTCATTTTAACACATCTCTAATTGTTATGTTTCTTTGCTATTCTAATATGATATTGTTAAGAAATAAATTTATTATGATTAAAATAGCCCATGTTTGTGAAGCCTATTCTTAGTTCCAACAGATATGATATGCTTTGAAATGCACATATGTCAAATTGTAAAAGCCATGTGGCCCCTGGTCCAAAAAGTTTGGCCCTGAGATGACAACAACCTGGATGAATGAGAACCTTCATAGCTACAGTATATAAATTGTTATGTTTTGTTGCTTCAGACTGGTTTACATTAGTGGAACATTATTGGTAGTTAATTGCTCTTATGAGTAGATGCAAAGTCTGGACCAGGTCTTGAGTTTCTTTCATTGCCACCACCTGTGTTTCTTAATTATTTTGTGATGTGACATTGAAGACTTTCTCAATATTGTAACAATTATTAATCTGAGTTGGTGTATCGGTGCAGAGCCAGCGGCCCACATTCCACCTTCACCTCCAGACCTGCATCGCTTCAAGCTCATCAACCACATTCTGCAATCCGCATGCTGCTGGTCTCCAATAGAATCCCTGCCTATGAGGTGATTCAGCAGCCTGAGGAAGACATGACTCTAGGTGGAATTTAAGATATGTAAATGATTACTTTTGTTTTTCTTCACATGCAATATAGCTGGTGCTGAGTGGTGCCAAAGCTGAAGTGGATGTGGTTCTCTATGACCACATGGGGACCTTTTCTGCGCTGTTGTCCCAGGTGGAGAGGGCTGTTTCTGGGCGCACGGTTCAAAGGATTGGCCTGTTAGCTCCAGGAGGAACAGAGGAAATCCACTTGTTTAACCGTGAGAATGTTTGTACTTTGATGACATTTTCCATAAAAGACCACACTTTGCTTCCCATAGACAACTGCCTATCAGACAGAACCCTTCTCACTCCCGCGCACCAGGAATTCTGGCAAAAACTGTGCGTCTTGGTTGCCCCTGCAGACCAAGGCGGTGGGATTGACATCTTCTCGCCACTTGCAGCATCAAGTGGGTGATCATGTTACTATGCTTTATCACTACTCTGCATCTAACCCACTTGTGTCACCTAGTTTCAGGAGTGGCGCTCATGCAGACTCTGTGCACTCTGACGGGTCTGAAGGTTTGGGCACCGATGGGTCTTGCCACTGGAAGTTTTCAGAATAGTAAGTCTCATAACTACTACTTACAGCATAACACTATATGCAGTAAAACAGAACATTCGATTAAAATTGAACTCAACCACGTTTTTAATGATCCTCAGTCTTGAGTGAGTGGTCTGATGGTAGCGTTGGTGCTGGCGGGATCTCCAGCCAACAACTAGGAGGTCCAGCACTCCAGTACGTCAGTGCCCAAGTCTTACAGAGCTGGTGTAGACAAACCCAGTGGATGGAGGAGGCATTGGGCGAGATGCGAAGGTCCTTGGAGCCTTGTCTGCAACAGGCCAGCCTTCAAGCACGGGGTCGAGCTCTAGGTGCATGTTTTTCTTGTTGGAATCCTCTGCTTCTTCTAAACTCGATTGATTTTACAGGTCATTCCCTGTGGGAGAGAGTTAGTCTTGAGGATATGTGTTTGTCTGAAGACCTTAGCCAGGCGCTCACTGAGGGACTCACTGCTCTCAGCAAACAGAAAGATGTGAGTAGGACTACTTCTTCCTTAAAAACCCGCGACTAATGTAAAAACCCACGTGCATGGTTTTGCATCCTTAGACGAAACCTTTGGAGTTTCTCGCCACTTTTTTGACAAGGTGGAAGGGTGCGAAGGGGGCCGCAGAGGCAAACCGAACAGATGATGTCTCTCAGAATTTGGGACATGCCAAGGTGTGTATGCTGTATTATTTTCTCCAAAATACAACAGCCATGTTTTCATCTCCAGATCACCCTGCTTTCAGGTGCAAATGGACTGGAGAGGTGTTGTCGCGAGAGAGTTACATCACAGCGAGCTTCTGTACATCAGCAGACTGGAAGCTCTTGTGAAGGTGTGTTTCTCTTGAGAACCTCTTCATTGAGTATCACTTTAGTCTCCTTCGTATACATTTAGGGCCTGATTTACTAAAGGTTTGCGTGTACTAAAACTTGTGCAAAGCTGATCTACTAAACGTGTGTGTAGCACTACTCGTGCGTCAGGGTTCGTAGTGGACGGGAAGGATCAGGCTCAGGGTCAGAGTCAGTGAGTCGTTTTATTTTTTTCTGGTCTCGGGTTATGGGTTTTCTTCCTTTCCAGGGGCTCGCTCTCCCCCTCATGGTCTTGGGCGCTGCTAATAAAGGAGACAGGTGATTAGATAATTTGTTCCAGCTGGGATATCCACTCACCTGTCTACTGCTTCACAGCCGGCTCCTGCACACGCCCTGCCCGCAGCAGGCGCGTGGGCCACGCCCCCTCCACAGTGTGCAATGTGTACTGCGTCTCTTAAGTTTGCAGAATAAGGCACGCTATCAATTTTATATACACTGATCATCAAAACGGCCACAATACTGAGAGGAGAAAATGCAAATATATTATACAGCTAGCACAATGTGTTTTATTAACACTCATTACCGTTTTGGGAGCACTATTTTGCATTTTATTTTGCACGTTTAAAAAGGACATGCAAACAGTTCCACACACAGCTGTGAGAGAGGAGTGCTCGCACTTCAAAGGCAGACGATGGACAACGACTCATTTGTCCTTTGTGTGCGTTTCAGCATATTTGGAACCTAAAAAATAAAAACTATTAGACCAGTGGTTCTTAACCTTGTTGGAGGTAAAATGTTTGTTTTTTTTCAAATTCAAGACAAAGTTATAAGTTTTTGGTAACACTTTAGTATGGGGAACATATTCTAAGTAACAAAGACTTAATTTAGAGTTATTTGGTTAGGGTTAGGGTTAGAGGTTTAAGGCCAGGGTTAGAGGGTTAGGGTTATAATAAGACCATGCCGTTTAAAGCATTAATAAGTACTTAATACATACTTGCCAACCTTGAGACCTCCGATTTCGGGAGGTGGGGGTGGGGGTGAGCGTGGTCGGGGTGGGACGGGGGGCGTGGTTGGGGGCGTGGCTAAAAGGGGAGGAGTATATTTACAGCTAGAATTCACCAAGTCAAGTATTTCATATATATAAATAGATATATATATATATATATATATATATATATATATATATATATATATATAAAAAATAAATACTTGAATTTCAGTGTTCATGTATTTACACATATACACACACATAACACTCATCTACTCATTGTTGAGTTAAGGGTTGAATTGTCCATCCTTGTTCTATTCTCTGTCACTATTTTTCGAACCATGCTGAACACCCTCTCTGATGATGCATTGATGTGTGGCACGCACAAAAGTGCTTTCATCAAATGCACTAGATGGCAGTATTGTCCTGTTTAAGAGTGTCACAACATTGCTGTTTACGGCAGACGAACTGCTTTACGGTATACAAAAAAGTGACTGCTGTTGTTGTGTGTTGTTGCCACGCTGGGAGGACGTTAATAAAACTGCCTAACAATAAACCCACATAAGAAACCAAGAACTCGCCCTCCATCATTCTACAGTTATAACGTGATTGGGCAGGTACGCTTTTTTATATTGTGCAGGACCTGAGTCCGCCTGAATTTCGGGAGATTTTCGGGAGAAAATTTGTCCCGGGAGGTTTTCGGGAGTCTCCCGGAAAATCCGGGAGGGTTGGCAAGTATGACTTAATAATGACTAGTTAAGAGCCAATATGTTACTAGTTTGCATGTTAATAAGCAACTAATTAATGGTGAATAACTTGTGTGGTGCAATTAGACATGTATAATGTCCACAAATTCCATTGGGCAAAGTGTGTGTTTTTGTATCACATATTGATTGGCAACACAAAAATTTACCCTAGTGAATGAATGTGAGTGTGAATGTTGTCTGTCTATATCTGTGTTGGCCCTGCACTGAGGTGGCAATTTGTCCAGGGCAGGCTTGGGCAATTATTTTGACTCGGGGCCAAATTTAGAGAAAAAAATGTGTCTGGGGGCCGGTATATCAGATTTTTAGGAACACTAATACAAAACTTCATAATAATGTCTGATTTAATTCTGAAAACATTGTGACAGACCGCCTTAAAAAACGGAATGGAATTAAAAATGTTTTTACTGAATGAGACACCCAGAATGTACATGACATAAAAAATGTGGTATATACAATAATAACTATGAACGATAAAACACTGAATATTGACAACATATGAACATCACACCCCCTTTCGAGCGACATATAATCAAGCCAAACGCAACAAAAATGCAACAAACAGCGAAATATGTAAAGAAAAAAAAAACCTACAATCTGATACATCACGAAGCTTTAGAACTTTGATGTAAAAATCTCCTTCCGCGTCCGTCCCTGACACCCGCATTTCTAACTGGCCGCTCTGGAAACACATCTGTGGAAACGCACCCCACCCACACTGCTTGGTGCCTCGTCTGAGCTTCTGTGACTAAGATTACCATAGTAACTAATTAGATAATAATAATAATAATAATAATACATTTTATTTATAAGGCGCCTTTCTCAAGGACACCGTACAAAATCACAACAATAAAATCAAATTGGATAAAAAACAACAACAACAAAGATAGAGAAGAAAAGATGATTACATTGAATAGGCAGTCAGGAATAGGTGTGTTTTGAGTCTTGATTTGAAGAGGGATATTGAATCTAAGTTACGAAGGTCTGGTGGTAAAGAGTTCCAAAGGTGTGGGGCAGAGCGGCTATAAGCTCGGGCACCCATGGTGGACAGTTTAAATAAAGGGACAGTGAGATGGATGGATGAAGAGGATCTTAGGGAACGTGAGGGCGTGGCGACATGGATCAGGTCAGAGAGATATGGCGGAGAGAGGTTATGGATGGATTTGAAAGTGAGGAGAATTATTTTAAAGTGGATGCGATGTTTGATGGGTACCCAGTGGAGTTGCTGCAGAACAGGGGTGATGTGCTGGATTGAAGGGGTTCTGGTGATTATCCGGGCTGCAGAGTTCTGGAGAAGCTGAAGTTTGTGAAGTGACTTGTGAGGGAGACCAAACAGGAGAGAGTTGCAGTAGTCCAGGCGAGAGGTGACCAGGCTATGGACAAGTCTGGCAGCAGTATGAGGGGTAAGGGATGGGCGAAGACGATTAATGTTCCGAAGATGAAAGTGAGCCTAGATGACCATAGTAACTAATTAGATTACCATAGTAACTAGTATATCATGCAAAAGTGTAGATTCCAACCATTGAAATACTTCGTATGGTTCAAGACTTCCGCTAATTAGAAAACATCACTGCACATCATAATGGCAGCTACACTTTCCATCTTAAAGATCTAAAAACATTATTTGGGAATGTCCGGCGGGCCAGATTGAAAAGCTTAATTTGGGCTTTACTTTGCCCAGGTCTGGTCCAGGGTGTACCACGCCTTCCGCCCATGTGCAGCTGGGATAGGCTCCAGCACCCCCCCCCCCCCCCCCCATAAGGGACAAGCGGTAGAAAATTGATGGATTGATTTTTTAATGATTTTAATGACCTGTGTTGGTTTTTGAATAATTGGACCATGAGTTTGAATTGGTTTTCCAAGTACTACCATATATTGAGTCTGTGCTCAGTTAGATTGTGTGAAGCATGTGGTCAGTACTGGACCTCTTCAATTGGGGAACATATTATATTCTGAATGTATGTTTTGAATGTAAATTTGGGTAAATCCTCAGGCCTACTTTGGGGACCCCTGTATCAAGCAATTCTTTGGCGTACCACAAGATTGAGTCCGACTGGAACAGGCCTCTGAGTGGGGTGCCACCCCTCGACACACCAGTGGTTAATTTGAAGCGCAATGTGTCTTGATATTATGTTTTTGTTATTTTTTGTTTGTTTTGGACTCTTTTAGTTCCTGTTTGTGCTCCCTTGTTTGTTTAGTTACCATGGCGACTTATTAGTTTCACCTGCCTCATGTGTTCGGGACACGCACCTGCTCTAATCAAGAGACTATTATTTAAGCCTGTCATTGCTCGTTTCATGCCACAGTTTCTTGCTTGTTTCATGCTTAAAGTGTAACATTATCACAATTTCAGAAGGGTTAAAACCATTAAAAATCAGTTCCCAGTGGCTTATTTTATTTTTCGAAGTTTTTTTCAAAATTTTACCCATCACGCAATATCCCTAAAAAAAGCTTCAAAGTGCCTGATTTTAACCATCGTTATATACACCCGTCCATTTTGCTGTGACGTCACACAGTGATGCCGATACAAACAAACATGGCGGCTAGAACAGCAAGGTATAGCGACATTAGCTCGGATTCAGACTCGGATTTCAGCGGCTTAAGCGATTCAACAGATTACGCATGTATTGAAACGGATGGTTGTAGTGTGGAGGCAGGTAGCGAAAACGAAATTGAAGAAGAAACTGAAGCTATTGAGCCATATCGGTTTGAACCGTATGCAAGCGAAACCGAAGAAAACGACACGACAGCCAGCGACACGGGAGAAAGCGAGGACGAATTCGGCGATCACCTTCTAACCAACGATCGGTATGTTTGTTTGGCATTAAAGGAAACTAACAACTATGAACTAGGTTTACAGCATATGAAATACATTTGGCAACAACATGCACTTTGAGAGTGCAGACAGCCCAGTTTTCATCAATTAATATATTCTGTAGACATACCCTCATCCGCTCTCTTTTCCTGGGGGTCTGGCGGCAGATTTCTTTGACTTTATCGTTGGAAATCAATCAATCAATCAATCAATCTTTATTTATATAGCCCTAAATCACAAGTGTCTCAAAGGGCTGCACAAGCCACAACGACATCCTCGGCACAAAGCCCACATACGGGCAAGGAAAAACTCACCCCAGTGGGACGTCGATGTGAATGACTATGAGAAACCTTGGAGAGGACCGCATATGTGGGTAACCCCCCCCCCCTCTAGGGGAGACCGAAAGCAATGGATGTCGAGTGGGTCTGACATAATATTGTGAGAGTCCAGTCCATAGTGGATCCAACATAATAGTAAGAGTCCAGTCCATAGTGGGGCCAGCAGGACACCATCCCGAGCGGAGACGGGTCAGCAGCGCAGAGATGTTCCCAGCCGATGCACAGGCGAGCGGTCCACCCCGGGTCCCGACTCTGGACAGCCAGCACTTCCTTCATCCATGGCCACCGGACCTGTGCCCCCCCCCCCCCTCAAGGAAAAGGGGAGCAGAGGAGAAATGAAAAGAAACGGCAGATCAACTGGTCTAACAGGGGGGCTATTTAAAGGCTAGAGTATACAAATGAGTTTTAAGATGGGACTTTAAATGCATCTGCTTTGAGTGTCGCAGGATATCTACACATTCTTGCCATCTCTGTCGTAGCATAGCTTTCGTGGGTAAAGTGTGCGGAACAAACGTCCAATTTCTTGCAACTTTCGCATCTTTGGGCCACTGGTGCAACTTGAATCCGTCCCTGTTGGTGTTGTTACACCCTCCGACAACACACCGACGAGGCATGATGTCTCCAAGGTACGGAAAACAGTCGACAAAACGGAAAATAACAGAGCTGATTTGACTCGGTGTTTGTAATGTGTTTGAGAAAATGGCGGATTGCTTCCTAAAGTGACGTCACAACGTCATCGCTCCGAGAGCGAATAATAGAAAGGCGTTTAATTCGCCAAAATTCACCCATTTAGAGTTCGGAAATCGGTTTAAAAAATATATGGTCTTTTTTCTGCAACATCTAGGTATATATTGACGCTTACATAGGTCTGGTGATAATGTTCCCCTTTAATTCATGCTGCTCGTTCCATGTCCTATTCCAAGTGTTTTGCTAGTTATTTGTTTCATGCCACAGTAAGTTTTGTTTGTTCTATGTCCATAGTTCAGACTAAGTGTATGTTTCCTGCGTTAAGTTTTATGTTCCTTAGCCTCTCGTGCAATCTGCACGCTTTCCTTTTGTTTTAGTTCCTGTCTTTTGTCCTGTGTAGGATTAATTAATTAATAAATATGTTCCTACCTTCAAGTCCTGTCCGGAATAGTCCGTTTGCTTCCTGGGAGAACAAACCCCCCCCACCCCCCGTTAAGACAGAAAACTAACAGGACATAACGAAAACATGATCCGGACCACGGATCATGACACAATGTGGCAAAAGACGACTACCGTATTTTCCGCACTATAAGGCGCACCTAAAAACCACAAATTTTCTCAAAAGCTGACAGTGCGGCTTTTAACCCGGTGCGCTTTATATATGGATAAATATTAAGATTCATTTTCATAAAGTTTAGGTCTCGCAACTACGGTAAACAGCCGCCATCTTTTTTCCCCGTAGAAGAAGCGCGCGGTGCATGCTGGGATATGTGACGTTTCATTTCCATTTGTGTGTTTATGTAAAGACCCCAAAATGGCTCCTATTAAGTGTGTTGTCTGTCTAATTATAAATAATGCAGACGAGGCGTGTTAACTGAGTTCTCAACGTTTACTCACAGCGTGCTCATAACCACATTCTAACTGCCAGCATACAACGCTTCTCAGGGCTACCGCGCATGCTCGTAACTATCGTTGCATGCTGGGTAGTGTAGTTGTTATATTTGCTAGCTCATAACAGCACATTAAGAGACACGCTTACGCGCTTAATTCAATACTCGCCGTCATTCAGGGTGGATTGACAAAAGACCTCCAGCCGCTAGATATTGGTGTCAACAGGGCATTCGAAGCTAGACTGCTAACTGCGTGGGAACAATGGATGACAGAAGGCGAACACACCTTCACTAAGACGAGGAGGCAGCGCCAGACGACGCCAACATCTGCCAGTGGATCGTAAATTTGCCCAACTTTTCACTTCGGACACCGAAGACGAAGGATTTACGAATGAAGAATAACTTCAGAAAGTGAGCGCTATGTTTATTTTGTGTGTTGTGACATTAACGTTCGAGCAACATTATGTTGCTATTGCTCTGCACTATTTTGAATTTTACTATGTTTGTGATTGCACATTTGCGTACATTTTGGGAGTGAACAGAGTTGTTAGAACGCTGGTTTTTAATATATGATTAAAGTTTGACTGACCTATCTGACTGTTTTTTTGACATTCCCTTTAGCGCAGCGTAGGCGTGGCTTATAGTCCGGGGCGGCTTATTGGTGGACAAAGTTATGAAATATGCCATTCATTGAAGGTGCGGCTAATAATCCGGTGCGCCTTATAGTGCGGAAAATACGGTACTTTTTTGCTTTGCTGGGATGTATCACTATAATTACACAACTGTTGCAACTACTTTACGCTTCCAAACCGTACTGTGGTGAACTGAACTCGCCCTGCTTTGAAACGTGGATATTGTAAAACACATTGTCTTTGGTTAAATGTCCCTTCTGTGCTAAAGGCATACCAGGAGCCTCTCACAGCAGCCCTCAACTCCAACAGAGCCATCCTCAGTTCCGCTGATGTGCACGTTGTCCTGAGCCCCGTAGCACACATTCTGAACATCAACAGGTACTCGTACGAAAAAATATCTCAGCCTGGTTGTTTTGCGTTTTGTCCCCTGTGGATGTTATGTCTGGCTGTGTGTCGCAGGGGGTTCCAGGTAGCTTTAGACAACAGGCTGCAAAAGTGGGGTGCGGAGCAGTGTGTCGGTGATGTGTGTCTGGAACTCTGCACACAACTCAGAGTGTACACAAACTACTTCAACAACTACACTACTGCCCTCAGCACCATCGACAAGGTAATGTTAGCCGGAAATTTGCTTGAGATGGCGTTTACACCAGCCAGCTATATTAGTGCATCGCAGTGCCGGCCCAAGCCTCCATGGGGCCCTAAGCAAAATTTGATTTTGGGGCCCTCTATTTCTGCCAATAATATTGATTGTTGATCATTCACACACCTACTATAAACTCATTGCGGCTCTGGCAGTGTTGTTTACATGATCCTATTGTCAGCCTGGCATGTCTTTACAAATGACATGTCATTTATAAAGATATGGGGGTGGCCCAGTTAAGAACATAAATAATACCAATGAATGAACGAATGATGTCCAGAGTGCCACATATGGTTCCTAATCTTAAAATGTAGAAAACATTCAGCTACAAGAGTGGCCTGGGCTTGAACAGTCCAAGCTTTGTATTTACAGTAAAAGTGTCATCTTGTCTCATCAGTCTTGTACATATTAGTCTTTAATTACTAGTTTATATTTGTAGTTAATTGTTCATATTTAATGTTTACTTTGTACAAAGAGAGCGCAGTCTACTGAAGTTAAATTCCATGTGTGTTAAACATAACTGGACAATAAAGCTGATTCTGATTCACTTTATTATTTTTGGTAACAAAAACCTGAAACAGCAATGTGCAAAAATGTTGACCTAAAATTGTGTTTTTGTACAATAATATATCTTTGATCATTTAGAAATCATCAGTCAGACTCGTACATGCAAAAAATAAAAAATAATACTTTTTTGTTAATTGCTTTTGGGGGCCCCCTGGTGGCCGCGGGGCCCTAAGCCAGCGCTTAGTACGCTTATGCCTTGGGCCGGCCCTGGTGCATCGTCTCCCCTACATTCATTTATTTGCGGCAGCCCACTACACCTAACTTTGGTGGTACCTGTTCATAAATGCATGATAACGGAACTGTGAATCCAGCCTATTGTTACTACTCTGTACAGAAGCTCGCAGTATGGCATTACTCCGCTTTTTAGCCTCATATGCACCATGCCAACTTTCTGACTTTGTCACTATTCTGCATGTGCTCTTTATTTTTATTTGTATTTATTTATTTTTTTATTTTTTTAATTAAATCAACATAGAAAAAAACACACGATACACTTTCAACTAGTGCGGGGGTCGGCAACCCGCGGCTCTAGAGCCGCATGCGGCTCTTTAGCGCCGCCCTAGTGGCTCTCTGGAGCTTTTTCGAAAATGTATGAAAAAAGATGAGGGGGAAAAAAATACATTTTTTGTGTTAATATGGTTTCTGAAGGAGGACAAACATGCCACAAACCTCCCCAATTGTTATAAAGCACACTGTTTGTAGTAAACATGCTTCACTCATTCGAGTATTTGGCGAGCGCCGTTTTGTCCCACTAATTTTGGCGGTCCTTGAACTCACCGTAGTTTGTTTACCAGAGGTGTGGACTCGAGTCACATGACTTGGACTCGAGTCAGACTCGAGTCATGAATTTGATGACTTTAGACTCGACTTGACAAAATGTAAAAAGACTTGCAACTCGACTTAGACTTTAACATCAATGACTTGTGACTTCACTTGGACTTGAGCCTTTTGAATTGACATGACTTGACATGACTTGCTACTTTCCCCAAAACCCAAAGATGAAAAAGTTATTCGGGAGCGCTCCGTATTTTTCATTGTGTACTTGTCTATCAGCGTTGCGTGTGTCAGCTGGTGTGCTCTCAGTACAACAGCCAATCAAATTACATCTACTTTGTTTTCATCACACAGCATTCATCCAATCAAATTGCAGGAAGAAGACATGTCCAAACCACACGCCAGTGAACAAAAAATGATACCTAAAATAATTTTGTTTGGGTATAAAAATTACGAGGTGGTCAACACAAAACGGTTTGCAGTATGCAACACATGCGGTTCCAAAATGACTGATGGAGAGGCAACAACTTCCAACTTCGTCCGACATTTGAAGTTGCACAAAGAACGGTAAGTTTTGAATGTAAGATAACGTTTATTGGCTAAGTAACGTGACTTTTATTTGCTGTGTAGTTAAATCAGTGAGGCTGTAAACTCACTGCTAACGTTATAACGTTATTGCAAACACGGGAATCTGTTGCAGTTCACTACCTTATTCATACTTTTTGTTCAGTGATTTTTTTAAGCAGGGTTACGTTAGTCAATATATCACACGTAACGTTAGACGGCGGTCAGCAGCACCGCGTATTTTAGCCACCTAAAAAAAGACAAAAATAGTAAAATAAAGGTCAGTTAAAATGTATACTATATTATGAATATGTGTACCGTTTTAGCTAGCTTTCTGACATACTGTTGGTTGTTTACCTCAGTGGTCCCCAACCACCGGGCCGCGGCCCGGTACTGGTCCGTGGATCGATTGGTATCGGGCCGCACAAGAATTTTTTTTTTTTCTTTTTTTAATTAAATCAACATAAAAAACACAAGATACACTTACAAGTAGTGCACCAACCCAAAACAACTCTTTCCCCCCTTTTGTTCTGGGCATTGAACATGAAGACTCTTCCTTCACTGTTCCGAGTGGCCATGAGAGTCTTGGCAGTGCCTGCCTCCAGTGCTCCAGTGGAGCGAGTTTTCAGCCATGGTGGCATCATACTACGCCCCCATCGTGCACAAATGACTGACAGACTCTTGGCTAATTTGGTCTTTTGCAAATGCAATGCAGCATAGGGCCCTGACATATAAAAAGTACAACTTTTTTGTTATGTTCACGTATATGTCATGTTTTTTCAATGTTGACACTTTTGTACAAATAAGTACATTTGCACTTTATTTTTCAATGTGTTTGTTCTGTAAAGTAATGAGTTAATGTTTAAAATGACTGGTTAATAGTGCTATTATAAAGTGCAATGTCAGCACATTTTTCTTTCCTGCAATTTAAAATGCACTTGTTTTAATAAATAAATACAGCGTTTGAAAAGCATACACAATCTGTGTTAATATATTAGTCTGTGGTTAAAAGGACTTGAAAGGACTCGAAACTCAAAATGCAGGACTTAGGACTTGACTTGAGACTTTCCAGTCTTGACTTTGGACTTGACTCGGGGCTTGCCTGTCTTGACTCGGGACTTGACTCGGACTTGAGGGCAAAGACTTGAGACTTACTTGTGACTTGCAAAACAATGACTTGGTCCCACCTCTGTTGTTTACACGTATAACTTTCTAGGACGTGTTTTATGCCACTTCTTTTTCTGTCTCATTTTGTCCACCAAACTTTTAACGTTGTGCATGAATGCACAAAGGTGAGTTTTGTTGATGTTATTGACTTGTGTGGAGTGCTAATCGGGCATTTTTGGTCACTGCATGACTGCAAGCTAATCGATGCTAACATGCTATTTAGGCTAGCTATATGTACATATTGCATCAATATGCCTCATTTGTAGATATATTTGAGGTCATTTAGTTTCCTTTCAGTCCTCTTATTTCAATTTATATCTCATGACACACTACCTGTATGTAATATGGCTTTTAATTTTTTTTGCGGCTCCAGACCGATTTGTTTTTGTATTTTTGGTCCAATATGGCTCTTTCAACATTTTGGGTTGCCGACCCCTGAACTAGTGCATCAACCCAAAAAAAACCCTCCCTCCCCCATTCACACTCATACACACCCACACACACAAACGGGGTTGTTTCTTTCTGCTATCAATATTCTGGTTCCCACAACATGGACAACACTCAACACAGTCCCTGAAGCACACTTGATTGTTTGTGCTGCTGGTCCACTAACATTTTCATTTAATTACTTTTTTTTTCTTTCTTTTTTCTCCCTTATGTAATTATTTTTATATTGTTTTACTTTCCTTTTTATCCAAGAAAGTATTTATTTATCTTATCTATAAAAAATAATAATAATAAAAAAAAAATTAAAAAAAAAAGGAAAGAAAGGACCTTATCTTCACCAGACCTTTATTTGTTGTTAGCAGCTGACAAAATACTCAAGTACCACCTCACAGTGGTGCCAGATAAGAAATAAACGTACCAGAACCTCAAAATAATCGTATTTTGAGCAAAAATATGCACTGCAAAAAGTCAGTGTTCAAAAATAAGAAAAAAATAAATAAAATTAGGGGTATTTTATTTGAACTAAGCAAAATTATCTGCCAATAGAACAAGAACATTTGGCTTGTCAAGACTTTCCAAAACAAGTAAAAGTAGCAAACCTCAATGAACCCAAAAATACCTTAAAATAAGTATATTCTCACTAATAACAAGTGCACTTTTCTTGGTAGAAAAAAAAAAAGACCTTTTTGCTCAAAATGTTGAAAAATATTCTTAAATTAAGTAAATGCTAGTGCAATTATCTTGACATAATGATATGCGCTCGGCATTACATTTCTTGAAACCAGCAAACTTATACTAAAAACTAGTTTATTTTTTTTATTGGAAAGGCAACAAGGCAACCGCTTGTTACTTTAGGGGTCTCCTAGCCGCTCAGGCAAATCATATTGTCTAAAATGCATTTTTCCTTTGATAACATGACATCATCGCGCCAAGTGCGTGCTCTTTCAGTCAATTAGTGCGTGAGGAATATAAATATATATATATATATATATATATGTATGTGTGGGAAAAAAATCACAAGACTATTTCATCTCTACAGGCCTGTTTCATGAGGGAGGGTACCCTCAATCATCAGGAGATTTTAATGGGAGCATTCGCATACCATGGTTTGTATAGGGCACAGAGTGGGTGGGTACAGGCTGGCCTAGGGGCGTGGTGATTGGCTCATGTGTTACCTAGGAGGTGTTTCCGTCTATGGCGGCATGTTGTTACAATTTCGCTGCGCTTGTTGAGGGATGACAGGTCTGGACGGTAAATAATAAACAGTTTCTCTTTCAAGCATAGGTTGCATCTTTTATTACCACTATTGTAAGGTGTGCTGGATGCAAGAATTTGCCATGTTATTGAATATTCAACATTATTGTCTTTGAAGTCCCAAATGTGTTTGCTGAGTTCTGTGGTATTTCGCAGGTTTTTGTTCCTGAAAGAAGCCTTGTGATTGTTCCATCTGGTTTTGAATTCTCCCTCGGTTAATCCTACATATGTGTCGGATGTGTTAATGTCCTTGCGTATTGCCTTAGATTGGTAGACAACTGATGTTTGTAAGCACCCCCCGTTGAGAGGGCAATCAGGTTTCTTTCGGCAGTTACATCCTTTGTTGGTTTTGGAGTCGCTCTGTCTGGGGGTCGACGGCTCATTTGCAATTGTTTTGTTGTGGTTTGAGATGATTTGTCGTATATTGTTCATGCAGCTGTAGCTCAATTTAATGTTGTTCTTGTTGAATACTTTTCTTAGGGTGTTGTCTTTGGGAAAGTGTTTGTCAATCAGATTGAGGAATTTGTGTCCAATGTTCGTTGAGACGTTTTTGCTGTATGGGGGGTTGTACCAGATGATGTCGTTTCGTTTTCTGTTCTTTTTTGGCTGGTTTCCTGGCGTGGGTTCATAGGTGAGGGTGAAATTATATCCGCTTTCATCAAGGGCTTTTTGGTACGGGGGGGTTGCTTGGTCAAATTCAGCTTTGCTAGATGACAGCATCGATAGCCTTTTATTGATTCCGGTAGGTATTCTTTTCGTGGTGGTGGGTGGGTGGTTGCTGTCATGGTGCACGTATTGGAGTGTTGTGTTGGGTTTCGTGAATGGTTGGTAGCTGTTATTTCTCAGGTTGAAAGTGACGTCAAGGAAGTTGACGGTTTGCTTGTTGGCTTCAATCGTGATCCGTAGGCCGTTCTCTTTGAAAATTTGGCATATGCACTTCTTGGTATTCTCGCTGCTCCTTGGCGAGGCGCGACACACTGCCAGTCCGTCATTACGGTAAATACCAAGGTTCAGATTGAGGCTAGCGAGCTGGGAGAGGAGGAAACTCCCAACGAGTTCACACGTTTCTGCTCCGTCAAAACTTCCCATAGTGACGTCAAATGTCAATATATATATATATATATATATATATATATATATATATATATATATATACACACACACACACACACACACACAGCCTGGCCCCCGGCCAAAAAATGTTAATTGTAATTTTGAATAATTTACCTGAATGTGGATGAACTAGTTCTGTTCAAAATTGTTAGAAATGTCACATATTAAATGTTTAAATATTAACTGTCAGTTTACTGTACTGTGCCAACTGTACTACTATATGAGTACCTATTTTCTATTGTTTCATTGAAAATAAAACAGCAAAGTCCATCCGTTTTAATTATGAGATACAATTGTGTCAAAGTCATGATTTTTTTTTTTTCATGCTTGAAATAAGAAATGATTACTTTAAAAAAGTAGTTTTATACTTGTGAGTGTTGATGACACAGCTTTGCAACACTTGATATTCTAGTTTCAAGCATGTTTTACTCAATTTAGGTCATCAAATCTCAGCAACAAACTGTAATATCCTACTGAGATCATTTAGGACCAAAACCCTTAAAACAAGTAAAACACTCTAACATAAAATCTGTTTAGTGAGAAGAATTATCTTATCAGACAGAAAATAAGCAAATATCACCCTTATTTGAGATATTTAATCTTACTAAGATTTCAGTTTTTGCAGTGTGGCTTGTGTGTGATTGTATGTGTGTGTTTGTCTCAGCGTAGGGAAACAAAACCGGCGTTTCGAGCTTTCCTGAAGAGAACTGACAGGACTCTGACAACACACATGTTGAGGTGACACACTAGTGCGTGTGTGAGTGTGTGTGTATTTCTGTTTATGTGTGGGTGGGTCTCTGCTTGTGTAGTCTGCAGGAGCTGCTGCTGTGTCCGATGTGGAGAATCCAGGAGTACACAACTCTCTTACAAGCGCTCACCGTGCACACACACAGCGGTCACCCTGATCACACACACCTCTTGTCCGCCCTCAACACGTTGCAGCGATGCACGCAGTTCATCCAAGAGGTAGAACAACACACAAGCACACAGAGTTGGGATTGCCTAGAACAGGGGTCGGCAACCCAAAATGTTGAAAGAGCCATAATGGACTAAAAATACAAGAAAAAAATCTGGAGCCACAGAAAAATAAAAGCCTTATATAAGTCTTATAATGAAGGAAACACATGATGTAAATGTCTATATTATCTATATTAGCCTACTATCAAAGGCTGTTGCAAATCTTCGTTGACAGAAATATTGTATTTAATTTTTTATTCTACACATTTTTACAACATTGGAAAACATTAGTAAAACTTCTCAGAGGGTGAGATAACCCCTGGAAATGACTGTCTTAGAATGGCCCAAGGTATAGATGTGTGTGTCCAAGTTTAAGGAAACGGAAGGCTGTCTTCTTGTAATGGATTTATTACAATATTTGCAAGCTGGGTAACGTTTGCTGTGGTCTGGAACAACATGGCACACAAACAACTATCAGAAATGCAGTCAATATTACATACAGATAATGTGTCATGAGACATAATAATAATAATAATAATCATAGATTTTATTTGTAAAAAGCACTTTACATTGAGTAAACAACCTGAGTGCTACAGTGTATTAAAAAAAAAAAAAGAAAAAAAAAAAGATAATGAAAAATAAATAAAAATAAAAACTAGAACAGCCAAATAGCTAAAACTGTTAAGTGAAGTGAATTATATGTATATAGCGCTTTTCTCTAGTGACTCAAAGCACTTTTACATAGTGAAACACAATATCTAGGTGTGGCAAGGACACAACGGCAGTGACTAGGATGGCGGAAGCGGGGATTGAACCTGCGATCCTCAAGTTGCTGGCACGGCCCCTCTACCAACCAAGCTATACTGCCCCTAAAAAACTAGTATTCATTTATCTAAAAAAAGGCTGTTTTAAAAAGAAGGGTTTTCAAGCCTTTTTTAAAAGCATCCACAGTCTGTGGTGCCCTCAGGTGGTCAGGGAGAGCGTTCCACAGACTGGGAGCGGCGGAGCAGAAAGCCCGGTCTCCCATTGTTCGTAGCTTTGACCTCGGAGGTTGGAGGAGGTTAGTCTGTCCGGAGCGGAGGTGTCGTGTGGAGGATTTGGGGGTGAGCAGTTCTTTGAGGTAGAGGGGGGCATTTCCATGGAGGCACTGGTGGGTTAGTAGGGAGACTTTGAATTCAATCATGAGTGGAACAGGAGGCCAGTGAAGGGATTTGAGAGTTGGTGTGATATGGTCATATTTCCGCACTCTCATCGGGATCCTAGCAGCACTATTCTGTATGTATTGCAGCTTCTGGATGTTCTTGCTGGGGATCCCGACAAGAAGTGCGTTGCACATGCAAATATAAATTAAATACACAGAGGACATAAGTAAAGGAAATTAAATGAGCTCAAATATACCTACACATGAGGCATAATGATGCAATATGTACATACAGCTAGCCTAAATAGCATGTTAGCATCGATTAGCTTGCAGTCATGGATTGACCAAATATGCCTGATAAACACTCAAGTAGATCAATAAAATCAACAAAACTCGCCTTTGTGCATTCACGCACAGCACAAAATGTTTGGTGGACAAAATGAGACAAAGTAGGAGTGGCATAAAACATGTCTTTCTGTGGCAGCATCGGAGAAAGTTGTACCTGCAGACAAACTACGATGAGTTCAAGGATCGCTGAAATTAGTAGGACAAAATGATGCTTGCCAAATACTCTCATCAGTGAAGCGTGTTTAATATAAACAGTGGGATTTCTAACTATTAAGAAGGTTTGTGTCATGTTTGTCCTCCGACAGAAACTATAGTAAAACAAACACATCTTTGAAAAAGCTCCAGGGAGCCACTAAGGATGGCGCTGAGAGCAGCAGGTTGCTGACCCCTGGCCTAGAAGAACCTGAACTCAGGATGTTTTGTCTTTTTTCAGCTAAAGCGCAACTGTGAAAAAGATTGGCTGTTGGAGGAAACCCAAAAAATGATACAAGGCTGTCCGGTAAAACTGCATCTCTTTCTATTGTTTGATATTTAATAAAACAAGTAGGCAATTGTTAATGATTGTGTGTATCAGAGTCTCAGAGAGGGGAATCGACAGCTAATAACCAGTCAGGATGCTGCCATGGTCCAGAGTCCCAGTGAAGACATACCAGAGTCTCTCAGGTGGTGACTTCAGATTTATTAGAAGGTTTTTGATTGTTTGTATTATTGTCAATCACTGCCACTCAGATGAGGTTAATACATTTTTTCAGAATCTGAATAACAATCAGAGGTGGGTAGAATAGCCAGAAATTGTACTCAAGTAAGAGTACTGTTACTTTAGAGATTTATTACTCAAGTATAAGTAAGGAGTAGTCACCCAAATATTTACTTGAGTAAAAGTAAAAAGTACAGTGGGGCAAAAAAGTATTTAGTCAGCCACCGATTGTGCAAGTTCTCCCACTTAAAATGATGACAGAGGTCTGTAATTTTCATCATAGGTACACTTCAACTGTGAGAGACAGAATGTGAAAAAAAATCCAGGATTTCACATTGTAGGATTTTTAAAGAATTTATTTGTAAATTATGGTGGAAAATAAGTATTTGGTTAATAACAAAAATTCAGCACAATACTTTGCAATATAACCTTTGTTGGCAATAACAGAGGTCAAACGATTACTATAGGTCTTTACCAGGTTTGCACACACAGTAGCTGGTATTTTGGCCCATTCCTCCATGCAGATCTTCTCGAGAGCAGTGATGTTTTGGGGCTGTCGCCGAGCAACACGGACTTTCAACTCCCTCCACAGATTTTCTATGGGGTTGAGGTCTGGAGACTGGCTAGGCCACTTCAGGACTTTCAAATGCTTCTTACGGAGCCACTCCTTCGTTGCCTGTGCGGTGTGTTTGGGATCATTGTCATGCTGGAAGACCCAGCCACGTTTCATCTTCAAAGCTCTCACTGATAGAAGGAGGTTTTGGCTCAAAATCTCACGATACATGGCCCCATTCATTCTATCCTTAACACGGATCAGTCGGCCTGTCCCCTTAGCAGAAAAACAGCCCCAAAGCATGATGTTTCCACCCCCATGCTTCACAGTAGGTATGGTGTTCTTGGGATGCAACTCAGTATTCTTCTTCCTCCAAACACGACGAGTTGAGTTTATACCAAAAAGTTCTATTTTGGTTTCATCTGACCACATGACATTCTCCCAATCCTCTGCTGTATCATCCATGTGCTCTCTGGCAAACTTCAGACGGGCCTGGACATGCACTGGCTTAAGCAGGGGGACACGTCTGGCACTGCAGGATTTGATTCCCTGTCGGCGTAGTGTGTTACTGATGGTAACCTTTGTTACTTTGGTCCCAGCTCTCTGCAGGTCATTCACCAGGTCCCCCCGTGTGGTTCTGGGATTTTTGCTCACCGTTCTCATGATCATTTTGACCCCACGGGATGAGATCTTGCGTGGAGCCCCAGATCGAGGGAGATTATCAGTGGTCTTGTATGTCTTCCATTTTCTGATAATTGCTCCCACAGTTGATTTTTTCACACCAAGCTGCTTGCCTATTGTAGATTCACTCTTCACAGTCCGGTGCAGTTCTACAATTCTTTTCCTGGTGTCCTTTGACAGTTCTTTGGTCTTGGCCATAGTGGAGTTTGGAGTCTGACTGTTTGAGGCTGTGGACAGGTGTCTTTTATACAGATAACGAGTTCAAACAGGTGCCATTAATACAGGGTAACAAGTGGAGGACAGAAGAGCTTCTTAAAGAAGAAGTTACAGGTCTGTGAGAGCCAGAGATCTTCCTTGTTTGAAGTGACCAAATACTTATTTTCCACCATCATTTACAAATAAATTCTTTAAAAATCCTACAATGTGAAATCCTGGATTTTTTTTCACATTCTGTCTCTCACAGTTAAAGTGTACCTATGATGAAAATTACAGACCTCTGTCATCATTTTAAGTGGGAGAACTTGCACAATCGGTGGCTGACTAAATACTTTTTTGCCCCACTGTATGTTGTGAAAAAACTACTCAGGTACTGAGTAACTGATGAGTAACCTGTTTGTTTAATGATGACGGCAACAAATAATGCACAACAACATAAAAAAAGCAATGAGCAAATTCAGAGCCAGGAATATCTCTTAAGCAACTAAGACAATAATATATATTAAATAATAATACATTAACATAAAACAAATTAAAGGCCTACTGAAATGCGATTTTCTTATTTAAACGGTGATAGCAGGTCCATTCTATGTGTCATACTTGATCATTTTGCGATATTGCCATATTTTTGCTGAAAGGATTTAGTAGAGAACATCGACGATAAAGTTCGCAACTTTTGGTCGCTGATAAAAAAGCCTTGCCTGTACCGGAAGTAGCAGGCGAGTAGCGTGACGTCACAGGTTGTGGAGCTCCTCACATCCGCACATTGTTTACATTCATGGCCACCAGCAGCGAGAGCGATTCGGACTGAGAAAGCGACGATTTCCCCATTAATTTGAGCAAGGGTGAAAGATTTGTGGATGAGGAAAATAAGAGTGAAGGACTAGAGGGCAGTGGGAGCGATTCAGATAGGGAAGATGCTGTGAGAGGCGGGTGGGACCTGATATTCAGCTGGGAATGACTAAAACAGTCAATAAACACAAGACATATATATATATATATATACTCTATTAGCCACAACACAACCAGGCTTATATTTAATATGCCACAAATTAATCCCGCATAACAAACACCTCCCCCCTCCCGTCCATATAACCCGCCAATACAACTCAAACACCTGCACAACACACTCAATCCCACAGCCCAAAGTACCGTTCACCTCCCCAAAGTTCATACAGCACATATATTTCCCCAAAGTCCCCAAAGTTACGTACGTGACATGCACATAGCGGCACGCACGTACGGGCAAGCGATCAAATGTTTGGCAGCCGCAGCTGCATGCGTACTCACGGTATCGTGTCTGCGCATCCAACTCAAAGTCCTCCTGGTAAGAGTCTCTGTTGTCCCAGTTCTCCACAGGCCAATGGTAAAGCTTGACTGTCATCTTCCAGGAATGTAAACAATGAAACACCGGCTGTGTTATCCGGCACAACAGTCAAGGGGTGCATTCTACGGCGGGGGTGCGTTATCCGGCACAACACCTGCCGCAATACACCGCTTCCCACCTACAGTTTTCTTCTTTGCTGTCTCCATTGTTCATTGAACAAATTGCAAAAGATTCACCAACACAGATGTCCAGAATACTGTGGAATTTTGCGATGAAAACAGACGACTTAATAGCTGGCCACCATGCTGTCCCAAAATGTCCTCTACAATCCGTGACGTCACGCGCAGACGTCATCATACCGAGACGTTTTCAGCAGGATATTTCGCGCAAAATTTTAAATTGCACTTTAGTAAGCTAACCCGGCCGTATTGGCATGTGTTGCAATGTTAAGATTTCATCATTGATATATAAACTATCAGACTGCGTGGTCGGTACGAGTAGGTTTCAGTAGGCCTTTAAGGAAAATTGAGCCACAATAACTTAACAGCACCATAGGCTCAGTAGGCAGAGATTACAAAGGAAAATAACAAGTTAGCCTTTACGCAAACCATAAACTGATAGGTGTGGGCTGCACCTGGGAACACACTGTGCACTTCTGATTGGTGTTTGTATACATGCGTGTGTGTGTGTGTGTGCATTTGACAGTGATTCATAGCAGGGTCAGCCTACGGTGACAGCCAAAATATCTACTAGCGTTACTGTGCTTCCTCAAATTTGACGTTGAGTTCATGTAAGCTTAAGCTTGTTGCCACTGAAACTCTTTGTGCAGTTAATCACGTGACCGCCTGGCTCTGTTTGATTGGTGAAACGGAGTCAAGCGTCACCAGTGACTGCATTTGATTGGTGAAACGCAGGCATGCGATAGATCCTACTTTGAAGGTCTGTCTGACAAACCAAAACAAACAAAGCGTGCATTAACAGATCGATAAAAATCAGTAGCGAGCTGAATGTAGATAAATGGAGCGGAGTAAAAGTAGCGTTTCTTCTCTATAAATATACTCAAGTAAAAGTAAAAGTATGTTGCATTAAAACTATACTCTTAGAAGTACAATTTATCCCAAAAGTTACTCAAGTAGATGTAACGGAGTAAATGTATCACCTCTGATAACAATCAAAACATTTAAGTCCCATCTCAAAACTCATTTGTATACTCTAGCCTTTGAATAGCCCCCCTTTTTTAGACCAGTTGATCTGCCGTTTCTTTTCTTTTCTCCTCTGCTCCCCCCTATCCCTTGTGGAGGGGAAGACACACAGATCCGGTGGCCATGGATGGGGTGCTGGCTGTCCGGGGTCGGGACCCGGGGTGGACCGCTCGCCTGTATATTGGTTGGGAACATCTCTGCGCTGCTGACCCGTCTCCGCTCGGGATGGTTTCCTGCTGACCCCACTGTGGACTGGACTCTTACTGTTATGCTGGATCCACTATGGACTGGACTCTCACAATATTATGTTAGACCCACTCGACATCCATTGCATTCGGTCTCCCTAGAGGGGGGGGGTTACCCACATATGCGGTCCTCTCCAAGGTTTCTCATAGTCATTCACATCGACGTCCCACTGGGGTGAGTTTTTCCTTGCTCTTATGTGGGCTATACCGAGGATGTCGTTGTGGCTTGTGCAGCCCTTTGAGACACTTGTGATTTAGGGCTATATAAATAAACATTGATTGATTGATTGATTGATTGAATATAGGATAACCATACTGTACATATTCAATGCAATCGCCATGTAGAATATGAGCATTGCTGCAAAAGTTCATGTTTCATCCTATAAAATAACGTGTGGCCACACTATAGGATCTTTGAGCATGTGGCGGATGTTGGCCTCTTCCTGTTCACGGATGCACTGGTGTTGACACGGAGGAAAAAGCAACACACGCCGTTCACCGTGGTGCACAGGAGCACGCATACCTTCCTGGCATCCGTAGAGCTCGCCAGCCTCGCCGTGAGGAACATCTTAAACTCACGCTGTAAGTATTCCGACAAAGAATCAATCACGCCGCCGCTCTTTTTGTTGAACCGCTTATTAAACTTCCTGTCTAGACGTGAGCCACGCCTTCGTCCTGGAGGGTCCCTGTCGGTCGTGGGTGTGCACCACCGAGCACGGGGAGGAGATGGAGCACTTCCTGTGTGTGCTGAGAAGCACCATGCAGACAGCCCTGACAATGTCGTGATCAGCGGCGGAGAGAACTGTAGCGCTTCCAGACTGACACTGAAGAAGGTTGTAGAGTGAATACACATTGGCGTTGTTAGGCCTATTTTAAAAATATTCTTAAGCCCCCCTAAATAATTTGGTGTTTTTTTGGTTTTTTTTACAAATAAATGCCGACATATTCATTATAAAATGGCCCAAATATGAGTTTAAATAAATAATCATATAACCTGTTATTATTCACTCAGTTTCCCCTCACTTCGTAGCGTAAGGTAGAGAGCCCCTTTCGTGCGTCGGTATCCAATCCATTCCACTTGTTCATATAGAAAATGCCCACATCACTCAAATTCCAGCCCGCATTTTCTCTGCGACCTTGCTTGCGGTCCTGCAGGTGTACGAAGCACATTATCTTCCTTTACAATGAGTGAAGCTGCACGACACCTTGTGTGTGCAATTGTAAATCATTTATTTTTTAAGTTTTGTGTTTCTTGTAGAATCTATATAAAGTAATATACATAAGCCTATTGTTAAAATAATGAAAAAAACATCATTAAATATATTTGTTTTACTGTATTGTTACATTAATAGCTGTTTTATTATTATAGGATGGCTTGTTAAACATTTAATAGGATTTTCAGAGGGAGGAAAAACCAAGACATTTAATATAGAATGTAAAATGAATAAATACATAAAACGAAAAAGAAAATATATGGTTAAAAGTCATCGTCCCGGGGAGCATTTCATTTCGTCCCGTGCATTTAAAAAAAAAAATAATAATAACAATGAATAATTTCTAAGTCTTTGTTAGCCGTTTGTGAAGTTTTGTGCTCGTGCGTAACATTCGCTCGCATCCTGTGCATCTCCTGGGGGCAAAGCCCCCCCTGTCCTTAAAAGCTAGTGACGCCCCTGTGAATACGCATCGTTTTCAATATACAGTCGTGGTCAAAAGCTTACATACACTTGTAAAGAACATAATGTCATGGCCAATGTTCCCTCTAATTGTTCATGTGTGTGAGCATAGGCAAAAACTCCCTGAGCATTCAGCGGAGCCCATGTGAGCAACATCAGACGTGCACACTGTGGCTACACCAGCAGCACACCCGTCCCAAACCTGACTAAGTCCCCACCCCATCGCAGAGCCAACACAGATAGACAGACAACATTCTCTTATTATTATAATCAAATGACAGCTGTCATTTCCATGAGGTATATTTTCTAATATAAGAGTTTAGGCCCACTTACAATGACACTAACAAAAAATATTGTTTTTCATGAACTGTGTACTTGTATTGTTTGTTTGGGTGGAGGTCCTGCTTTGGAAATAGTTTGTACCCCTTTCAGACATTGCATTTAGTTCCCATTAAAACATTCACATGTTGCACAATGAGATGTAAGCAGGGGATCATGTGTACATTCCTGCAACTTCCTGTTTGTAAAAAATATATTTTTATTAGAATTTATTTAATATACTAACAGCATTTCATGATTAATATTTATAAATTAAGATTCCTAATAAATGACACTAGAATAAGCACACATTTGATTGGTAAATCATAGTGTAACGACCTGGAATGACACTTTATGTGTGGTGTTGGAGTTGTCCGACTTTTTGTGTGGCTGTAAACGCAGCACTGGCTAAGTGCCATACGTGCATGTGTTGGCGCAAGTGAGAAAGAGCGAGCGGCTGCTGTTGATATGTCAGGGCCAGCAAGGCCTTCTCTGATAGCCTAACATAACCAGAAATCATGATCATAAATAAAGATAAAAGTCATTTTTTATTTACTTTCCCTAAATATCTAAAAGTATTGAAGTCAATTGTGAAGTGAATTATATAGCGCTTTTCTTTAGTGACTCAAAGCGCTTTACAAAGTGAAACCCAATATCTAAGTTACATTTTTAAACCAGTGTGGGTGGCACTGGGAGCAGGTGGGTAAAGTGTCTTGCCCAAGGACACAACGGCAGTGACTAGGATGGCAGAAGCGGGGATTGAACCTGCAACCCTCAAGTTGCTGGCAAGGCCACTCTACCAACCGAGCTATACCGGTTGGTAGAGTGGCCAACCGGCCACTAACATAATATTCTCTTCATGTCATGTTTTTAGGTTAGAGTTTGTATCCAATCAGAATTCAGCTATCTTATGTTGCCATGCTGTACCAAATCTGCCCGGGGCCTTCAGAATCAACAATGCGGGCGTCTGTGCACTGTAAGTGAATGGGCACATACAGTTGATAGACACTTGCAATAGCCAATCAGATCACGAGTTGTTGTCAGTAAGCCCTTCTAGCTGGCCCTGACATTTACGCGTCCTGTGATTGGATACTCACTTGGGAGTCCCAAGTGAGTATCCAATCACAAGTTGCGAAAACACCAAGTGGCACTGGAGCCATAGAAAGCCACAGAAAACTCACGGGTGCAATAACAACGACGATAAAGTGTTTGTCTCACACCTAGTAATCCGGCGGTGAAATGGTTTTCCCGCCACTTTCACACGAATCAACCGACTACGACGGGTACCACTGGCTTATACGGCGTTGGATGGGTGCTACAAATTGTGAGTTCAAATATTGTATCTATTTATTTTTTCTTCATTTGTTTAATACAATTCTTCTCATTTTGACAGTACCACGTAAGATATGTTTTAATTGCTGATGCGGGTTTATTGAATGTTAAATGCGCCAAAAAAATAGAGTGTTTTGTACACTGTTGAGGGGATTCAATGCTGAACGCAAATGTGTTTCTGTATCGTATTTCCAGCCGTGTCCATGTGGTGACATACAGGTAAAAGCCAGTAAATTAGAATATTTTGAAAAACTTGATTTATTTCAGTAATTGCATTCAAAAGGTGTAACTTGTACATTATATTTATTCATTGCACACAGACTGATGCATTCAAATGTTTATTTCATTTAATTTTGATGATTTGAAGTGGCAACAAATGAAAATCCAAAATTCCGTGTGTCACAAAATTAGAATATTACTTAAGGCTAATACAAAAAAGGGATTTTTAGAAATGTTGGCCAACTGAAAAGTATGAAAATGAAAAATATGAGCATGTACAATACTCAATACTTGGTTGGAGCTCCTTTTGCCTCAATTACTGCGTTAATGCGGCGTGGCATGGAGTCGATGAGTTTCTGGCACTGCTCAGGTGTTATGAGAGCCCAGGTTGCTCTGATAGTGGCCTTCAACTCTTCTGCGTTTTTGGGTCTGGCATTCTGCATCTTCCTTTTCACAATACCCCACAGATTTTCTATGGGGCTAAGGTCAGGGGAGTTGGCGGGCCAATTTAGAACAGAAATACCATGGTCCGTAAACCAGGCACGGGTAGATTTTGCGCTGTGTGCAGGCGCCAAGTCCTGTTGGAACTTGAAATCTCCATCTCCATAGAGCAGGTCAGCAGCAGGAAGCATGAAGTGCTCTAAAACTTGCTGGTAGACGGCTGCGTTGACCCTGGATCTCAGGAAACAGAGTGGACCGACACCAGCAGATGACATGGCACCCCAAACCATCACCCAACCATGCAAATTTTGCATTTCCTTTGGAAATCGAGGTCCCAGAGTCTGGAGGAAGACAGGAGAGGCACAGGATCCACGTTGCCTGAAGTCTAGTGTAAAGTTTCCACCATTAAGTGTTTTGGTCCTAAATGATGTCAGTAAGATATTACAGCTTGTTGCTGAGATTTGATGACCTATATTAAGTAAAACATGCTTGAAACTAGAATATCGACTGTTGCAAAGCTGTGTCATCAACACTCACAAGTATAAAACTACTTTTTTAAAGTAATCATTTCTTACTTCAAGCATGAAATAAAATAATCCTGACTTTGACACAATTGTGTCTCATAATTAAAACAAGACTTTGCTGTTTTATTTTCAATGAAACAATAGAAAATAGGTACTCATGTAGTAGTACAGTTGGCACAGTACAGTAAACTGACAGTAAATATTTAAACATTTGACATTTCAAACAATTTTGAACAGAAATAGTTCATGCACATTAAGATAAATTCCTCAAAATTACAATTAAAAACATTTTGGCCGGGGGCCGGGCTGTATATATGCGCACTAATTGACTGAAAGAGCACGCACTTGGCGCGATGATATCATGTTATCCATGGAAAAATGCATTTTTAGACCATATAATTTTCCTGAGCGGCTTATAGACCCCGAGAGTAACAAGCGGTTGCCTTGTTGCCTTTCCATTAAGAACAATAGATTAGTTTTTAGTGTAAGTTTGCTGGTTTCAAGAAATGTAATGCCGAGCGCATATCATTATGTCAAGATAATGGCACTAGCATTTACTTAATTTAAGAATATTTTTCAACATATTGAGCAAAAAGGTCTTTTTTTTCTACCAAGAAAAGTGCACTTGTTATTAGTAAGAATATACTTATTCTAAGGTATTTTGGGGTTCATTGAAGTTAGCTAATTTGACTTGTTTTGGAAAGTCTTGACAAGCCAAATTTTCTTGTTCTATTGGCAGATAATTTTGCTTAGTTCAAATAAAATACCCCTCATTTTTGTATTTTTTCTTCTTGTTTTTGAACACTGACTTTTTGCAGTGTAGGTGAGAAACGCACAACAGGCCACTGTGTTCAAGGTATAAAAAAGTCTTTATTGAGTACATTATTGCAACTTACCTTCATAAAAAAAAATCAAGTTTCGTCTCGAAACATGAGATTTGTAACTGATAAAAAATAAATGCAAATTCTCAGAATTTCCTATTAGCAAGTAGCTTCATTTCTATCACTCTGATTTCTACCGACGCTAAATGACCTAAATCAGATCATGCATGCTGTGATACATCTGTGTTCTCTCTCTGTCACTTCAGAGTCTACGGTTGGAGAGGTTTGGATTGTTGTTGCCGTGTGCTGCAGGCGTGTGCCCGGCCTGGTCTTTGACTGTGCTTATCGGGCCGTGCGGTGACCCGCTCCTGTTCTGCGACGCCCAGTTGGTGCCCGTCCCTTTCAGGGAAGTGTAGCCCTTTGGTTTGGGGATCCGCGTCGGGCCCGAGCGTCGGAATGTTTCTAGAGGTATCTGGAAGTGGAGACAAAGTGATGAGCGATGCATGCAACAGTTTAAAATGTAACAGTTGAAATACTAAAAGTTGACCTCTAGATGGCACCAAACACTGAGTAACACAAGAAGTGTTCATGGCATTATTAATACTTCTGTCTATCATTATTGTGTGTCCTAAAATGGTATTTTGTTATGTATGTGATATAGTCTTCATAACATTGTAAGCCCTAAATAGTTGCAATTCATATTTAGTTTATTTGCCAGTGGCACATTTACAGTCTTCCTGAACATACCACGGTTTTTGTAGGACCCACTACCGAGCAGAACAACCTTAAATAACTTGCTCAACTTCATGCAGGCTTTTTAGGGGAAATGTCTATTCTTGAATGAGATGTCGATACCCAGCAACAGCAACTTGTCCACCCTGCTGGGTTTTTTTTTACGTGCAGCTGAGTCAAAGTGGAAGTCCTTTCATCAATCATATTTTGACAGTTCTACCGTCTGGCTGTGACATAACAGCAGTGTTTAGGTTTTTTGAGATTTAAAAAAAAAAAAAAGTAGCTAAAATCCCTCAGCACACTGCAAAAAGTCAGTGTTCAAAAACAATACAGGTAAAAGCCAGTAAATTAGAATATTTTGAAAAACTTGATTTATTTCAGTAATTGCATTCAAAAGGTGTAACTTGTACATTATATTTATTCATTGCACACAGACTGATGCATTCAAATGTTTATTTCATTTAATTTTGATGATTTGAAGTGGCAACAAATGAAAATCCAAAATTCCGTGTGTCACAAAATTAGAATATTACTTAAGGCTAATACAAAAAAGGGATTTTTAGAAATGTTGGCCAACTGAAAAGTATGAAAATGAAAAATATGAGCATGTACAATACTCAATACTTGGTTGGAGCTCCTTTTGCCTCAATTACTGCGTTAATGCGGCGTGGCATGGAGTCGATGAGTTTCTGGCACTGCTCAGGTGTTATGAGAGCCCAGGTTGCTCTGATAGTGGCCTTCAACTCTTCTGCGTTTTTGGGTCTGGCATTCTGCATCTTCCTTTTCACAATACCCCACAGATTTTCTATGGGGCTAAGGTCAGGGGAGTTGGCGGGCCAATTTAGAACAGAAATACCATGGTCCGTAAACCAGGCACGGGTAGATTTTGCGCTGTGTGCAGGCGCCAAGTCCTGTTGGAACTTGAAATCTCCATCTCCATAGAGCAGGTCAGCAGCAGGAAGCATGAAGTGCTCTAAAACTTGCTGGTAGACGGCTGCGTTGACCCTGGATCTCAGGAAACAGAGTGGACCGACACCAGCAGATGACATGGCACCCCAAACCATCACCCAACCATGCAAATTTTGCATTTCCTTTGGAAATCGAGGTCCCAGAGTCTGGAGGAAGACAGGAGAGGCACAGGATCCACGTTGCCTGAAGTCTAGTGTAAAGTTTCCACCATCAGTGATGGTTTGGGGTGCCATGTCATCTGCTGGTGTCGGTCCACTCTGTTTCCCTTTTTTGTATTAGCCTTAAGTAATATTCTAATTTTGTGACACACGGAATTTTGGATTTTCATTTGTTGCCACTTCAAATCATCAAAATTAAATGAAATAAACATTTGAATGCATCAGTCTGTGTGCAATGAATAAATATAATGTACAAGTTACACCTTTTGAATGCAATTACTGAAATAAATCAAGTTTTTCAAAATATTCTAATTTACTGGCTTTTACCTGTATATACAAAAATGAGGGGTATTTTATTTGAACTAAGCAAAATTGTCTGCCAATAGAACAAGAAAATTTGGCTTGTCAAGACTTTCCAAAACAAGTAAAATTAGCTAACCTCAATGAACCCAAAAATACCTTAAAATAGGTATATTCTCTCTAATAACAACTGTACTACTATATGAGTATGTGTTTTCTATTGTTTCATTGAAAATAAAACAGCAAAGTCCATTTGGCTGTCATCTGTTTTAATTATGAGACACAATTGTGTCAAAGTCATGATTTTTTTTTTTCATGCTTGAAATAAGAAATTATGACTTTAAAAAAGTAGTTTTATACTTGTGAGTGTTGATGACACAGCTTTGCAACAGTTGATATTCTAGTTTCAAGCATGTTTTACTCAATATAGGTCATCAAATCTCAGCAACAAGCTGTAATATCTTACTGAGATCATTTAGGACCAAAACCCTTAAAACAAGTAAAACACTCTAACATAAAATCTGCTTAGTGAGAAGAATTATCTTATCAGACAGAAAATAAGCAAATATCACCCTTATTTGAGATATTTAATCTTACTTAGATTTCAGTTTTTGCAGTGCAGGAATAATAAATGTAACTTTCACTGCAGCTGAATAATCAAAAATATGTGTCCAAACTCGCTGATAATTCCGAGTGGGATCAGCGGACACTGGTCACATGCTAGCATTGTACATTTTAGTTTGTTTACATTTGATGAGGGCTATTCTCAATGTAAAAATATAAACACAATATTTAAACTAGTTCCCTATACTTAAGTTCCTGTACGTTTTACACTATTGAATGGAGACAAGTCAAACAATAGTGCCAGGAGGAAAACAGCCGCTCAGGCTGAAAAGTGTCCTCTGAGGCTATCCACAAGCTCATTAATTGGCTTTCTGGGGATGTCTTCTTGCCAACGTGACAACGGTTGACAGCACGCAGCAGCTGACCAATCAGCGGTCAGATGCTGATAAGAGCAAGTTGGCCTCCACAATATGAATCGCCAACAATTAAGACCATAAAACAATCCAAACAAGAGGGAGTCTATAGTGCGCCACTGAAACGTAGTTATGTTGTTTTGGTTCGATTCCCAGCCAGTACATACAAGGTAAACATTAAACTAAATCATAATGCGATCTCAAAAAGCAAAAATAGTTATATAATTATCTTAACTGTGTTCATTTGTAAAATTTGTAAAAAAAAAATATTAAAAAAAACAAAAAACATGGCCCCTCTACACAATCCAGTTCTGGAGTACACACTTCGACCTTGAGTACATAATATCTAAACAAAAGAAAACACTACCCTTATTTAAATCCTTTGGTGGGTAGGGGTTGCCCTCAAAGTTCTCTTGTGTCCATGGACTTATTCCCTGGATGTGTAAACATTAACAAAAAAAAGGGACATGGGGGAAATTTTATTTTTTATAATTTATAATTATTATTTTTGTATATTTTTTTTAGACATGTATCCCGTGCGCATGAGAAACTTTTTATAAAGTTATAAAAAAAATAAAAATAATTTTAATAAAAAAATAAAAATAAAATTTAGACATGTTTCTCGTGCGCACAAGAAACTTTTTATAAAGTTATAAAAAAAGAAAAAAAATTTCATTATTTTAAATTGTTTTATTATTATTTTTAGACATTTATCTCGTGCGCACGAGAAACTATCTTGTGCGCAAAAGAAAGTTTCTCGTGTGCACGAGACACATGTTTAAAAAAAATAAATAAATTAAAAAAAATTTAAATTATTATTTTTTTTATAACTTTATAAAAAGTTTCTCGTGCGCACGAGATACATGTCTAAAAAATAAAAAATAATACAATTATTATTATTTTTTTTTATAACTTTATAAAAAGTTTCTCATGCGCATGAGATACATGTCTAAAAAAATAAATAATTAAATTATTGTTTTTTTTTATAACTTTATAAATAGTTTCTCGTGCGCATGAGATACATGTCTAAAAAAATAAAAATAAATAAAAAAATAAAAAAATATTATTATTATTTTTTATAACTTTATAAAAAGTTTCTCGTGCGCACGAGAAACATGTCTAAAATTATTTTTTTATAACTTTATAAAAATGTCTAAAAAAAAAAAAAAATGTTTTCCCCCATGTCCCTTTAGGGGCTCCGTATATAGGGATGCATATCGTTAGGATTTTATCGATACATATACCAATATCAATATTCCTTATCGATACAAGTATTCATCGATACTCTTATCGATACTACATGTAATTGGTGTAAATAAAGATATGAAAAAATGCATTTATTATAACCATTTTATTAGCACAAAAGGTTGTGCACCACCATCATCATGTAACATCTCACAGCGCGGAAGTTTTTTTTATCAACACCTGCTTTTTTTAAGTCGTAAACAATTAGTTAAATATGTTTGCAGTGCAAGGTAAAATGCAGTTGTTATGTCATCATCTTGTAAAGGCAACACAGATCCATCACTGTGTTCCTATTCATTACCGTTACACTCCACTGGAAATAGTATTAATGTATGGCATTCATGTGGAGAGCACAGACTTTTTACATGATATATCATATCAAATATGTCAAATACATCAAGACAGTACCTCCAAAGACATGCACCTGGGGATAGGTTGATTGGCAACAATAAATTGGCCCTAGTGTGTGAATGTTGTCTGTCTATCTGTGTTGGCCCTGACCTCAAAAGGGATAAGCGGTAGAAAATGGATGGATGGAAATCAATACAATCAATTAGCGTGTTAGGTGGGGATGCATTTAAGCAAGGTGTGGCGCGATGGAGTGTCGTCAGACGGCGACTATAGAGACCTGTCATCTGATACCATCTTGCTTTGTTTAGAGCAGAGGTGTCAAACTCAAGGCCCGGGTGCCAGACTGGCCCGCGACATCATTTTATCTGGCCCGAAAACGCCTGGAAATGATATGTGTCAAAGTACTTAATATTTTCTCACTAAATGTAATTTTATTTTATTTTTTTTGACAGCAAAAATATAAGTACTGCTTAAAATTGCATACCTTTTAAACTTTAATAGTATCCAATATTGCAACAAATATTACAGTATATTATCATGCTTTCCTGAGGCAGCGGACAGGTACCGACAGGCCAAGCAACTCGGACATGGGAGGAGTTCGGGGAAGCCATGGAAAACGACTTCCGGACGGCTTCGAAGTGATTCTGGACCACCATCCGCCGCCACAGGAAGGGGAAGCAGTGAACTGTCAACACCGTGTATGATGGTGTTCTGCTGACCTCGACTGCGGATGTTGTGGCTTGGTGGAGGGAATACTTCAAAGACCTCCTCAATCCTACCAGCACGTCTTCCTATGAGGAAGCAGTGCCTGGGGAATCTGTGGTGGGCTCTCCTATTTCTGGGGCTGAGGTCGCTGAGGTAGTTAAAAAGCTCCTCGGTGGCAAGGCCCCGGGGGTGGATGAGATCCGCCCGAAGTTCCTTAAGGCTCTGGATGCTGTGGGGCTGTCTTGGTTGACAAGACTCTGCAGCATCGCGTGGACATCGGGGGCGGTACCTCTGGATTGGCAGACCGGGGTGGTGGTTCCTCTCTTTAAGAAGGGGAACCGGAGGATGTGTTCCAACTATCGTGGGATCACACTCCTCAGCCTTCCTGGTATGGTCTATTCAGGTGTACTGGAGAAGAGGCTACGCCGGATAGTCGAATCTCGGATTCAGGAAACACAGTGTGGTTTTCGTCCTGGTCGTGGAACTGTGGACCAGCTCTATACTCTCGGCAGGGTCCTTGAGGGTGCATGGGAGTTTACCCAACCGGTCTACATGTGCTTTGTGGACTTGGAAAAGGCATTCGACCGTGTCCCTCGGGAAGTCCTGTAAGGAGTGCTCAGAGAGTATGGGGTATCAGACTGTCTGATTGTGGCGGTCCACTCCCTGTACGATCAGTGTCAGAGCTTGGTCCGCATTGCCGGCAGTAAGTCAGACACGTTTCCAGTGAAGGTTGGACTTCGCCAAGGCTGCCCTTTGTCACCGATTCTGTTCATAACTTTTATGGACAGAATTTCTAGGCGCAGTCAAGGCGTTTGAGGGGATCTGGTTTGGTGGCTGCAGGATTAGGTCTCTGCTTTTTGCCGATGATGTGGTCCTGATGGCTTCATCTGGCCAGGATCTTCAGCTCTCACTGGATCGGTTCGCAGCCGAGTGTGAAGCGACTCAGATGAGAATCAGCACCTCCAAGTCCGAGTCCATGGTTCTCGCCCGGAAAAGGGCGGAGTGCCATCTCCGGGTTGGGGAGGAGACCCTGCCCTAAGTGGAGGAGTTCAAGAACCTCGGAGTCTTGTTCACGAGTGAGGGAAGAGTGGATCGTGAGATCGACAGACGGATCGGTACGGCGTTGTCAGTAATGCGGACGCTGTATCGATCCGTTGTGGTGAAGAAGGAGCTGAGCCGGAAGGCAAAGCTCTCAATTTACCGGTCGATCTACGTTCCCATCCTCACCTATGGTCATGAGCTTTGGGTTATGACCGACAGGACAAGATCACGGGTACAAGCGGCCGAAATTAGTTTCCTTCGCCGGGTGGCGGGGCTCTCCCTTAGAGATCGGGTGAGAAGCTCTGCCATCCGGGGGGAGCTCAAAGTAAAGCCGCTGCTCCTCCACATCGAGAGGAGCCAGATGAGGTGGTTCGGGCATCTGGTCAGGATGCCACCCGAACGCCTCCCTAGGGAAGTGTTTAGGGCACGTCCAACCGGTAGGAGGCCACGGGGAAGACCCAGGACACGTTGGGAAGACTATGTCTCCCGGCTGGCCTGGGAACGCCTCGGGATCCCCCGGGAAGAGCTGGACGAAGTGGCTGGGGAGAGGGAAGTCTGGGCTTCCCTGCTTAGGCTGCTGCCCCCCCATTATCATCATTTCATGACCCAAGCAAAACACTTTTTACACTTTTATACTGAAATTAATACACCTACAACTTATTAAATAAAAACATAAAAAAAACTACCCGCAGTGGTAAAGTTTAGATCCATGAACGAAAGAAGAAAGTGAATGAATGTGTATAATTTAATACATTTACATATGTATACACATTTGTTTTTTTAAATGAATTAAGTAACGTTTATGACAACCTTTTTCCAGAAGACAATATAGAATGTGAGATATAACAGGATAATGCATACGTTTATCATTTGTTTTCAAAACGCTTAAAAAAAAGTGGTCCCCCAAAAATTTACTGTTGAAAATTCCTATCGCCAACACTGCTGTCAACAGAGGAGAAAAAATGCTTTATTTAAATAAATATATTATTTATAAAGCAAGTTTGAGTATCATTGGCAAATGTCACCTAGTCCCGGCCTTGGCCTTGGCACGCATATATGTGTCCTCTTTTAGGGATTTCACAATATGGTCAGCCTACGCTATATGTTTGGAAAAAGTGCCCCCCCGCCTCCCAGTGTTATCATTATTTTATCGCCCCCGCTGATCACCATGATTACTGCCGTCCATTCCGAAAGCGTCAGTGCAGCTGTTGAGGAAAGTTTGTGTCTTCAAACCGAAATGAGTCACAGATATCAGACCCAGCTGCTCCCAGCTTTTAGGCCTCCGCGCTAATAAATAGCATCTTGTTTAGACTGCATCATCTCTTCCCACCCAGAACTGTCAAGGATCCAGTTCCTCCATCTGCGCCGCTTCCTGCTTGTTAAATTTAATGCC